>NC_133769.1:62911723-62971004 GCF_003597395.2 Chelonoidis abingdonii | reverse complement strand
TGTGATTCATAACGTGACCCCGAGGAGACAGAATGGGCACGTACTGGCAAGCGTCTGGTGACCATGCCACAGCAAAAAACCAGCTGCGGCCGTCGTTTGGCCACAGGACAGAGCTGGGCCTATACTACCGCGAGGGGAAGAGTACCCCCGTTATGGCCTCACTGTACGACTTTCACAGCGCTCTTTAGTAATACCTGGTTAGCAGGTTTCCTACCCAGGACTTAATGACTGGGTCACCTTGGCCCCGTTGCTGTATTCTAACTCGTTTGTCTTCCCCAGAGTACGTCCTCACACCTTGCCTATTATGGAGACATGTTTTATTGTTTCAGTTGCCTACTCCTAGAATCGCCTGGCAATGCTGCCTCCCAGACAGACTATTAACTAGCACTAAGCGCATGACGTCATGACGGACTTCTATATATCAGATGTGTGGAACTGGCGACAGCCCAGCGGGATGTCTACCTATGTATTCCTTTTCCGGCCTAGCTTAAATGTTACTCGTTGCTCGCCGATGTGTGTGTTCTTTTAGCAGGAGCTACGCCGGGATCGTAATAAACTCATACTAATTATCGATTTAGCTTGCAGATCGAATGTGACGATTTAGGACCTTTGGGATGGACACCTGCACACAAATTGCCACAGGCGTTTTTCTGTTTTGGGAGGAATTGCAGCTATACCTATATTCTGCCAATAATTTGGGTGCTGGCCCTCTGCACTGTAGGGCCGCTTAAACTCCACTTATGCGTTTTGCCTCCCCAGAAGCGCCCCCCTCCCGCCAACGCTAGGGGCGACCTATTCCCTGGATTCTGGGTGCAAGCCGATAGTGACTTCTGTTAATTCCGAAGGACGGGCCAGCCGCCCTCCTCTTTTCCCTTAGTGTTGCGTATTATGGTTTTAGCTTGCGCATAATTTACTTCATGTGCGTTGCCCACCTTGCCTGTTTACAGTTGCTAAACGCTATTAATATGACCTCTACCATTTTCGGATTTTGCTGTACTCTCATGAATTAGGTCGCAAGCTGATGCCAAGGCATGCTGCCCAGAATCACTTGGCTGTTGATTATTTTGTATGCCTGCGGGCAAGCCATACATGTCAGAGTTTGCTGGTCTGTCTGTCTGTTTTTAATGTTACAGATGCCTGGCAGCCTCGATGTGCAAGATCTAACCTTGAAGAAGATTTACTCGCCACCTTGCAGATGGTATAGGCCAACAACAAGCACGAATTCTGGCTCTGGTCCTGGCTTACTCTCTGTCGTGGTATGGGCCGCGCATTTTTTCAGGAGCCTGCTGTATTGGCCTTTTTGCTTTAGTGGGGCCTTTTGCATATGTTTGTGCGGTTTAGTATCGCTTATTGTGGCTGGTGTTGTTGCCATCTTGGCATTTTACTCGATTTGCCTATTAGGGTCTGTCCGCAGTCATTTTATGTGGACATTGTCTAGTGTCTCCCTGAGAAGGCATTGCCGAGCGGGAGGAATGTAGGACTGCTGAAGATATTTGTTTACAGTTTAGCTAAGGCTGTTCCGCCTTCTCCAAGGGACAGGTTATTAAAGGTTGCTGTATACTAGCCTGTATGCTGTTTGTAGCCGTTGGAATCCGCTCTAGCCTGGCGTAAGCCCGTGGCGGTGTTTAGAAAAGGCCTGGGCCCTTGCCCATACAGAGACTAGCCCAGTTTGTTGGGGAAAAGCTCCCCACATGCCTTATGTATGAGCTGCTTTTACATGCTATGAGCATAAAAGTATATCTTTTTATCAGAATTTTGTTTTGCTGCTTTGGACCTCGCTCCCCCTGCTTTTGACGTTAGCAACGTGCAGAGTCCCATTGCGGGTGTGTTTTCTGTACCTTTCATTAAAAAGCCATTATCACTCCACTGATAGTGTGTGTGTGTGTCTCCGTCCCTGTAGTAGCAACTTTAGGCATAACAGATTATTATGACTTTTGTGAAATAAAGCATCACCTTCCCCGAAGTTTTGTGTTACACTCCATGGGAGATTACTGTGTGTTGTATGTTTGTTCATTTTTTTGACTCAGATTACATTTCCTTGTGAGGCAACCATCTGTCACCATCAATGGAAATATGTTGCCTGGGCAATAGGGTAAGGTAAAACTGTATTCTTAACTTGGGATTTCCTTATTCTTAAGAATTTTTTTTGAGGGGCAATATAGAATCATAGAAACATAGGACTAGAAAGGA
Source organism: Chelonoidis abingdonii (assembly GCF_003597395.2). Classification (NCBI taxonomy): domain Eukaryota; kingdom Metazoa; phylum Chordata; order Testudines; family Testudinidae; genus Chelonoidis; species Chelonoidis abingdonii. Next base: position 62,968,814 of record NC_133769.1, on the reverse strand, counting down.
CCGTAATAGGTCATCTAGTCCAGTAGTTTTCAAACGTTTATTCTGGGGACCCAGTTGAAGAAATTGTTGATGCTCGCTACCCAATGGAGCTGGGGATAAGGGGTTCAGGGTCTGGGGGGGGGTCTGGGCTGGAGTAGGGGGATGGGGTGCGGGAGGAGGTCAAGGCTCTGGGCTGGAGCTGGAGATGAGGGGTTTGGGGTGCAGGAAGAGGTTCCAGGTTTGAGGGGGCTCAGGGCTGAGGCAGGGGATTGGGGCATGGGCAGAGGTGGCTCTAGGTATTTTGCCACCAAAAGCACGGCAGGCAGGCTGCCTTCGGTGGCTTGCCTGCGGGAGGTCTCCAGTCCCGCAGATTCGGCGGCATGCCTGTGGGAGCTCCGCAGAAGCCGTGGGACCAGCTGACCCTCCACAGGCATGCCGCCGAAGGCAGCCTGCCTGCCACCCTCACAGCGACCGGCACAGTGCCCCCCATGGCGTGCCGCCCCTGGTATGCACTTGGCATGCTGGTGCCTGGAGCCGTCTCTGGGCATGGGGTTGGGACATGGACATACCTCCAGCAGCTCCTGGTCAGCAGTGCAGCTGGGATGCAGAGGCAGGCTTCCGCCTGTCCTGGCACTGCAGACTGTGCTGCGCCCCAGAAGAGGCCAGCAGCAGGTCTGGATCCTAGGCAGAGGCGCACAAGTGGCTTCATGTGACTCTCGCCCACAGGCACCGCCCTCCCTAGTGCGGAGCTGGTGCTCAGGGTGGGGGTAGTCCCCAGAGCCCTGTGGCCCCTCTACCTAGAAGCTGGACTCGCTGCTGGCTGCTTTCAGGGCGCAGCATGGTGTCAAAACAAGTAGGCACTAGCCTGCCTTAGCTGGGCAGCACCACCAATGGGACTTTTAATATCCCGGTCAGTATTGCTGACCAGAGAAACCCAATGCCTGATATACTGTGACCCACTACTGGGTCGTGACCCAAAATTTGAAAAACACTGATCTAGTCCAGTCCTCTGCACTGAGGCAGGACTAAGTATTATCTATATTCTAGACCATCTCTGACAGGGGTTTGTCTAACCTGTTCTTAAAAACCTCCAGTGATGGAGTTTCCACAACCTCCCTAGGTAATTTGTTCCAGTGCTTAATTATCTTGATAGTTAGGAAGTTTTTTCCTAATATCTAACCTAAATCTCCCTTGATGCAATGTAAGACCATTACTTCTTGTCCCACCGTCAGTGGATAAAGAGAACAATTTATTACCCTACTCTGTATAACAACCTTTTATGTCCTTGAAGACTGTTATCATGCTCCTGTCTCAGTCTTCTCTATGCCTTCCTAGGCAGTCATTTCCCATTTTCTATTTGTGCAACTGATTATTCCTTGATTTTTCCTCAACTATAAAACTGGACAGAACTTTCTCTCTTCCCATCTTTTCATGTTTTTGTTTTCATTTTTTATTTTCTACCAGCTATACTCCTTAACATTTCTGAAAGCCAGGTCTTCAGTGCCAAACCTGAGGCACACAAAAATGTTGCAAATTTGGCCTTATGCCTTTATTCTAAACAAACCTGTATTTACCAGGCCATGTTCGCAGCAAAAACGGTGATTCACAGTTAGTATCACCAGGAAAAAATAATTGCACATAGAAGTTTCCATCTACTCATAAAGGTTAGATCAAGCACAGTTGCAGAACTCTGTGATGCTTTCACTCTGATTTAAGAATATATAAAAATGACTCGTAAAGACTGAATTCATCACTGACATGGTAAAACGCCATATGTTGTAATACATTTCCTCAGAAGTAGTGCCTCCAGAAGGCCATATTTGTGTAACTGACAATGAACATGGTGACAGTCATGCTTTTGTTTGTGCATAACCAGCAAGTAGCCAAAATAATTTAGATAATAACATTTTGAAGTGAAAATATACATAAATAGCTGATCAATAAGAGACATCAGAAATTAAAATAAAAGCACTGTTGTAGTTGACCAAAAAGTGTTGTAAGATAAAAAGTATTTAAAAAACTGTAAAGTACACAGTTTTAAACCAAAACATTGTAGGTCAAGTTTTTTTTCCAAAACAGGAGTCTGGAGTCAGATTTCTAAATCCATCTTTAGGCACCTAAATACCTATTTGCAAAAATGCTAAACTTCAAATAACTCCCTTTAAGATAAATGGGAGTCACTGATGCACCACAGTTTTGAAAGTAAGTGACTTTGTGTAGGTGCCTAAATTTAGTTTTAGGAGCCTAATTTTAGTCTCTTGTTTTGGAAAATTTTTCCTTAAACGCTTTTGCTCATGTCTCTTAGAATTAATAGAAAGTTTTTTGAAAGAAAAAATGACTAACCAGACACAATACACTTTAAAATAAATAATTTAGTGCTCCTAAAAATGGCTGGATTGACAGCTCTGGAAATAGAAATTCTGCATGTACCATAGGTGTTCTAGGATATAAACTCTGAAATGATGTGTCCATACTATCCTGGACTGAATGACCTCTTCTAGGGCTGAGAAGGGGAATCTGTCTCCTTGCCCATTCAGACTATGCATAAGGGCTCCAAACATTGCTAATTGTGTTGTGGACCCATCAACGAAGATATGTCATTGCATTCCCAATAATTATGTTTTTATCTGCTTCTATGAACATGTGGCCTCCTGACATTGCACTGGGCTGCCCCGAGAATCTCATCTTTCACTGAAATAAAAATTAATTTTGTACACCTCATTGATTGCAGAGAAAAGCTTGAAAGTGTGACCCTACAACCGTTCAAAACTTAAGAGACAAAGAGAACTGCTGGGTTTTTTTGTTTCTTTGTTTTTAAATTGGTCTCATGATTATCGAATCTTTGGGATTGGCAATATTGTTTCTGTGTTCATACATTAAGTCAATATATGTGTAATCCTTCTGCCAGGCTGTCAACAGTTGCCTGGTTCAAGTTTCTAGAGGTCCCATCTGAAAATTTAAACAGCATGAGCCCCAGCTCAGAAACTGTATACATCATCCTGGGGCACCCTTGATAGGTAATGCCTCTCCATTTGCAAGCACTAAGTCCAGAGGTTTAAAACAATGATAATGTTATTGGGGGGAAGGCTGAGAGAAAAGGTGTCAAAATAATACATTTGCTAAAGCCATCAATTAATAAACAAACAATATTGATTAGGTAAGCCTCTCCAAGGTGTCTTAGCACTAGTCATAATCTCCATCCTCCTCTTGAAGCTGTAAATACCTAATACATTCTAGCCACTTCCCTCCTCCCCAACTCCTCACTCCTCACTTGTTGTTTAGGGACTGAGGAGTCCAAGACTGCTGGCAGGTCAGTTTCCACCCCTAAAGCAAATCCTTCCTGGGCTGCTCTAAGGGACCTACTACCTAACCCACCTGAAGTGATTTCAGTTTTTATTAGACTCATACCAAAGTCTCTGAGGGAGATGGCTGTTCTCAGGAGTTTCAGTGCAACCCACCTCAGTACTATCATGTGCCTCTGCCCAGCTCTGTCCACCAGCTAAGCTTAACTCTGCCCATCACCTCAAAGCTGCCTTGACTCAGCTCTGTCCATCATTTCAAACCATCCTCTGTCTTAAAGCTATCTCTGTGCTAAGTCATCAGCAGGAAATGATCGGTGTATATAGAACCCCCAACTGAGTCCTTACCACTAGAGAAGCAAACCCAGTTGAAAAACACCTTTAGCCTACTACAGGTTCCCTTACCCAACTGCATGTGACTGCAGTAGTAGTCAAGGTGACCCTTATGGCAGACATATTTAGTATAATCCTTACATTTCCAAACAAGAATAATATCATTTTATTGCTCCCAAACTCAAAACTTACCTGCATTTTAACCAAAGTGCCCTAAACTGTCACATAATTTAAATATAATTGCAGCCTGGGCCATTCGGTCATTTCCCCTTGCTCACCAACAGGTGCCAGTAAAGGGCTCCCTCCCTTATGGTGAGGGTCTAGAATTCCCAAGTATCAGAGGGGTAGCCGTGTGAGTCTGGATCTGTAAAAGCAGCGAAGAGTCCTGTGGCACCTTATAGACTAACAGACGTATCATGAACTTTCGTGGGTGAATACCCACTTCGTCGGATGCAACGTCGAAGTGGGTATTCACCCACAAAAGCTCATGCTCCAATCCGTCTGTTAGTCTATAACGTGCCACAGGACTCTTTGCTGCTTTTATAGAATTCCCAAGGAACTTCAGGGCACTCTTCTCTGCATTCACCAACAAGGGACAATAGTGAGCTTTTTCTCTTTAGGGGTTCAGGCCACAGGGCTAGCATATATATAAAGTCAACCAATGATTCTAAATGGGTAAACTCCTTGTTAACAGGAGAAAGATCTCAAAGAAATGTTTCTGTTCCCATTTGCTTGCAATGAGGAAAAATATCCAAGCATTACAGAATGATTAGACTAAATACAGTGAACCGGCACTAAAATTCCCCGCATAGCCAGTACTACAATGCTTAAATTCAACAGAACATGTTAATTCTAAAGTGAGACTTAATTTTGAGTTGTTTTTGTAATTGTTTTGTCATAACATTATTTAAGTGAGTGTTAATTTTTTTAATGTATTGTTCAACATAAAAAGTAATATTTCATTGACATTCTGTGGCATAAAAGGAGCCTTTCAACCGAATATCACATCAACGAATACATTGATATTTGCTGAGTTTTACAGATTATTTTGTTCTAAATATGCATGCTCTGTTAAAGGCTCCTTCAAATTAATTAAATTTTAATGTACTTTAAATAATACATATTTGCATATAATGAAAAATATAGTAGAATGTTTTATAAAAAGTAGCTACTTCAGATGCAAATTAGATGCTGTATAGATTTCCCCCGGGTCATTGACAATCAAAACATACTTTATGTATGACCTAATTAGATCTGAAATGTCTGCTGTTCATATTCACCACTTATTAATTGGCTTTTCTTTTTTTCTGCAGAATTGAGGGACTGAATTGGATACTGAGGACTGAGCAGGTTGAAAAATGCTTTCTATTTTCGGAGAAAATTTCTAACAGAGCAAATTTTGTTTTGTTCAAAAATGCACAGAATATGTTTGTTTCACAAAGCTGGTTTTCTTCTACCTGTCTGTCCCTTCCCCCTCCCCCCCTTGGAAAAGGTGGGAGAAGAAACCTAAAAAAAAAGGGGGGGGGGTATAAAAAATCAAACAAATCTATGAAAAAAATCATTATGGTTAAAAGCCCATGTTCATCTCCCCATCCCCTTAAAACAGTACTGAAAAAAAATCTGCCAGATCTAATTGCTGCCCAAATAAAAGGAAACATCACAAATATAATTTACGAATGCAGTTTTGCTTCAGTTTTGACTTTCTCCCTTAAGTCTCTGCCTTTTCCAGTACTTTTTTATGATATAAAAAGTGACAACTTTTTGCAAAGGAGGGAAAGCAATGTGGCATTAGGAAACTGAGGTGGAGATAAGATCTTGGCAATAGATTGTTGGTGACATATCATCCTGCCTCATTAGCACAGGTTGGAAAACCACATGGTGCAAAACATATGTTTACTGTATGTTCCCAACCATGAAATGGCAGATGAAGTCCTTGTGCAGCATAGAAGCTGAAGATTTTTTTTTGATGAATCAGGGCCCTTCGTTGCCAAATCTATTCCAAGACCGCTTATGGGAGCTTGTTTGAATCTGAGTGAACAGCTTGCAGCAGCTCCCAAAAGTACAAAAGACAAAGTACAGTATTAGGCTTCCTGGCTAAATGAAAGAGGTTAGCTACATGAAGGCAGAGTGGACATGAGGGACCTCGAAGTCTGGCAGATCTCAACACTGATCTGACAGTATAGATATATGTACAATACCTGAATAAATCACTGAATGGTTTATACTCTCTTCAGCACAAGAGACATTGCTTCTGAGACCAGCATGCAACAAAGAAAGGGTTGAGTCTCTCGATGAAGGTTAAGCACAAGCATTTAGTTGCAGAAACCAAATATATTAACATTCATAAGTTTGGGCTTTTTTTAATAATGTTGCTCTACAATTTAATGTATCTGTTTCTACTGCAGCTTAAAGAAAACCAAATGGCCTAGATATTACTATCCACATGATGAAGAGAAGCAAAGGAGCAGGCAACACTTGTAATAATGAACTAAACTCACAAACTGATAGTTGCAATAACAGCATGTTTGCCATTAAAATGGCCTGTCACAGAGTTCTCACCTCAACCTATGGCTTCTACCTCAATTTCCACAGTTAGTTGTACCTCAGTGTCACTCTCCACTAATACGGTAGCTTAAATGAGCACCTGACTATATTAGGAAAACTCCAGTCTTCCTGAGGTAAATAAAAAGTCCAAACAAACAATAGCTCCCTCTAGCCTTTCTTTGCTTTCTGGTCCATACATACAACCATCCCTTGGAAGACCCAGCCATGGGCCTGAAAACAAAAAAATGGAACTTAGCACACACCCAAAGCACTCTTTGTTCCTTTTGCCTGCAGTCTCTTCTTTCACTTTGCTGGTCCCTCTCTAGGCCTCCTCTTCATCCTTTTCTCATGCTTCTTCCCATTGCCCTTCCTGGGCAGCTATCTGTGGGTCCTATCCAGACTCAAATTCTATGCACCACTTTCACATGCTGGGTTCTATTTTATGCTACCCTTTCTTATTCTCTTTGCCTCAGTAGACAGACCTAGAGCTAATTTCTTCCCAGGAGGTAGTATATAAGAATAGGGTACCATCCCTTGGCGTAATTTCTGAGCTGCAGTTGCACTCACAATATTTTATATTTTAGAAACTGCCAGAAACCAGTCAAAGCAGTGGCCAATACGTAGCCAGACTTGGCATGTTTCTATATATTTAGTAAACATGGTTATTTGGGACCAAGTGTGCTCATATGGTTTCTTCACATGGTTTTTGTTGTATAAAGATCAAAAGATGCTGTCATTACCTAGACTTTTGCCCAACTTTTCCAGACTATCTCAAAGAGAGTGCCAATACAAGTCTTACTCCCTCCCTGATCTTACTCAAAGAGAGCCAAAAAGATGACTTATTTCCTTGCTCCTTTTGCCAAAATGCATTGCTGCCTACTTTCTAGTCTCCATTGTCCCTCAATTACACTTCTCAAAATTCCTTTGTTCTAGGCTGAACCAGGATCAGGGCCATGCCTGGCCAGCAGACTCCCTCCCAAAAAGGTCCAGCAGGTACTGTTACACACAACATAAATAGTGTGTGGTTGGTGGTTTGCAGAAAATTGGAGAAGAATCTAGCTAATGGGACCAGAGCTAGGGAGTAGCCACTCTGTGCAGCATGGTCATCTTGGAAAATCACGCAGAACAGTCATAAGAGTGATCATACTGGGTCAGACAAAAGGTCCATCCAACTCAGTATCCCGTCTTCTGACAGCAGCCAATGCCAGGTGCCCCACAGGGAATGAACAGAACAGGTAATAATCAAGTGGCCCATTCCCTGTTGCCCACTCCCAGCTTCTGGCAAACAGAAGCTAGGGATATCATGCTTGCCCATCCTGGCTAATAGACATTGATCGACCTATCCTCCATGAATTTATCTAGTTCTTTTTTGAACCCTGTTATAGTTTTGGCCTTCACAACATCCTCTGGCAAAGAGTTCCACAGGTTGACTGTGTTTTGTGTGAAGAAATACTTCCTTTTGTTTGATTTAAACCTGCTGCCTACTCATTTCATTTTGGTGACCTCTTAGTTTCTGTTATGAGAAAGAGTAAATTACACTTCTTTATTTACTTTCTCACATCAGTCATGATTTTATAGACCTCTATCATATCCCACTTAATCGTCTCTTCTCCAACCTGAAAAGTCCAAGTTTTATTAATCTCTCCTCATACAGAAGCTGTTTCATACCCCTAATCATTTTTGTTGCCCTTTTCTGAACCTTTTCCAATTCCAATATATCCTTTTTTGAGATGGTACGATCACATCTGCACACAGTATTCAAGATGTTGTCATACCACGGATTTATATAAAGGCAATATGATATTTTCTATTTTATTATCTATCCTTTTCTTAATGATTTCCAACACTCTGTTAGATTTTTTGACTGCTGCTGCACATTGAGTGGATGTTTTCAGAGAATTATCCTCAAGACTCTAAGATCTCTTTCCTGAATGGTAACAGCTAATTTAGACCCAATCATTTTATATGTATAGTCGGGATTACGTTTTCCAATATGCATTACTTTGCATTTATCAACATTGAATTTCAAGTGTCATTTTGCTGTCCAGTCACCCAATTTTGAGAGATCGTTTTGTAACTCTTCACAGTCTGCTTTGGACTTAACTATCTTGAGTAGCTCTGCATCATCTGCAAATTTTGCCATCTCCCTGTTTATCCCCTTTTCTAGATTATTTATGAATATGTTGAATAGGACTAGTCCCAGTACAGACCCCTGGGGGACACCACTATTTACCTCTCTCCATTCTGAAAACTGACCATTTATCCATACCTACCCTTTGTTTCCTATCATTCAACCAGTTACCAATCCATAAGAGGACCCTCCCTCTTATCCCATGAGAGTGTATTTTGCTTAAGAGCCGTTGGTGAGGGACCTTGTCAAAGGCTTTCTGAAAAACTAAGTACACTATATCCACTGGATCCCCGTTGTCCACATGCTTGTTGACCCCCTCAAAGAATTCTAGTAGATTGATGAGGTATGATTTCCTTTTATAAAAAATATGTTGACTCTTCCCCAACAAGTTATGTTCATCTATGTGTCTGACAGTTTTGCTCTTTAAAGTTTTAACCAGTTTGCCTGATACTGAAGCTGGGATCACCTCTGGAGCTCTTTTGAAAAAATTGGCATCACATTAGCTATCCTCCAATCATTTGGTACAGAAGTTGATTTAAATGATAGGTTACAGACTACAGTTAGTAGTTCTACAATTTTATATTTGAGTTCCTTCAGAACTCTTGGATGAATACCATCTAGTCCTGAAGACTTATTACTGTTTAGTTTATCAGTTTGTTCCAAAATCTTCTCTAATGACACTTCAATCTGGGACAGTTCCTCAGATTTCTTCACCTAAAAAGAATGGCTCAGGTTTAGAAATCTCCCTCATATCCTCAACCATGAAGACCGATTTAAGTTGAGCTCTATTATGGTGTCTTTAAAAAGTTTCCATAGAGCTTTCACAAATTTTACTTTTAGTGCATACCTTTTAATTTTTGTTTAACTAACCTCCTCATTTTTATGTAGTCCCTGTTTCTGAAATTAAATGCTATAGTGTTGGGCTGCTATGGTGTTTTCCCCGCCACAGGGATGTTAACTTTAATTATATTATGGTCACTATTACCAAGTAAATCCTGGACCTGATCCTGTGCTCCACTTAGGATTAGCCTCTCCTCTTGCCTCTCCTCTTGTTCCAGGACTAGCTGATCCATGAAGCAGTCATTTAAGGTGTCAAGAAACTTTATCTCTGCATCCCATCCTACGGTGACATGTACCCAGTCAATATGGGGATAGTTGAAATCCCACATTATTATTGAGTTTTTTATTTTAATAGCCTCTCTAATCTCCCTGAGCATTTCACAGTCACTATCACCATCCTGGTCAGATAGTTGGTAATATATCACTATGGCTATATTCTTATTATTAGAACATGGAATTATTATCTATAGAGATTCTATGGTACAGTTTGGTTCATTTAAGATTTTTACTTCATTTGATTCTACACTTTCTTTCATGTATAGTGCCAGTTCCCCTACCAGCATAACCATTAATTATCTTCATTCCACCAAGTTTTTGTGATGCCTATTATATCAATATCCTCATTTAATATGAGGCACTCTAATTCACCCACCTTATTATGTAGACTTTAGCTTTCGTATTTAAGCACTTTAAAAACTTATCACTTTTTAGCTGTCTGCTATTACATGATGTAATTGAATGAGACTTTTTTTTCATTTGACTGTTTCTCATCAGATCCTACCTGTATTTTATCATTTTTCATCCTCTCTTCCATATTAGGACATAGGGAATCTCCATTTATAGATCCTCCTCTAAGGGATGTCCGAACCACATGATCCTCCACACCTGTCAGCTTTCCCCCAGTCCTTAGTTTAAAGACTGCTCTAAGATTTAATTTTAAGCACCAGCAATCTGGTTCCATTTTGGTTCCAGTCCACGTAAATTAGTGGAGCTCAGAGCACTTGAGCTTAACTTGAGCTCTGTCCTATTCCCCCTTCCCCTGCATAGACTCATAGACTTTAAGACCAGAAGGGCCCATCATGATCATCTAGTCTGTCCTGCACATTGCAGGCCATAGAACCTCATCTACCCACTCCTGTAATAGACCCTTAACCCTTAGCTGGGTTACTGAAATACTCAAATCATGATTTAAAGACTTCAAATTACATAGAATCCACCATTTACACTAGTTTAAACCTGCAAGTGACCCATGCCCCATGCTGCAGAGGAAGGCAAAAAAAAAAAAACCTCTCTGCCAATCTGATCTGGGGGAAAATTCTTTTCCAATTCCAAATATGGAGGTTAGTTGGACCCTGAGCATTTTGGCAAGACCCAACAGCCAGACACATGAGAAAATTCTCTGTGGTAACTCAGAGCCTCCCCCTTTCCCCTCCACTCACACATCTAGTGTCCCATCACTGGCCATTGGGGACATTTGCTATTAGCTGCCACAGATCAGCTACATGCCATTTTTGGCAGTCTCATCATACCATCCACTCCATAAACTTATCAAGCTCAGTCTTGAAGCCAGTTAGGTTTTCTGTGCCAACTGCTCTCCTTGGATTGTATTTTGGAATGCATAGCAATGGCAAAATACCTCAGGGAGACCATAGGTAATTCATTCCGGAGTGATCCATGCCATTGAAGAGGGGATTAAAGAGGATATGGGAATGTGTACCCTGAGTGGACATCCTAAAAACTAAGGCATGGGGGCAAGATTTCCCATGGATCATTGGTCTCTTTTTAGTTGCCAACACCAATCCCCTGTGTAGCCATTATCCTCATACCTCACAGAGAAGAATTTCAGGCTTACTACCGTAGTTTTGTGAGCACTTCCTATATTCTCACATGTTTTTCTGAGGGAGGAGAGCATTTGGCTCAAAATAATAAAATCCTCCAATTATTATTGTTGTTATTATTAATTATTGGTATATCTTATCTATGACTTCATCTTCATAAACAACTTAACCGTTAAACATTACACCAGGGATTGGCAACCTTTGGCACATGGCCTGCCAGGGTAAGCACCCCGGCATGCCGAGCTGGTTTGTTTACCTCCTGTGTCCACAGATTCTGCAGATCACGGCTCCCACTGGCTGCGGTTCACCGTCCCAGGCCAATGGGAGCTTCAGGAAGCGGCATGGGCCAAGGGATGTCGATCCCCGCATTACACACATTTTTATATGTAGATTGTCACATCTGACAACGGCTAGTTCCCATAAGATGATGACTATTTTAGCTGAAAAGGCAGTGTATTCTGCTGGTGACAGAAGATTGACCAAGGATATCTAGGTTCTAAATCCTGGCTCTGTTGCACACTACTTTGCAGCCCTGAGTGAGTTGTGTGGGGTCAGATTCCATTATCATTATACACACTGAATAGTATCTTAGTCCATAGGTGGTCCCACTGCTTTACTTACAGAAAAAAGTACTAGTCAAAGTAAGGTAGTGTTCCAATTTTTCCCACTCATGTGCAGACTGAATTTTGTTATGTGCACCAATATGGAGGTGATAGAGGTGACACACTACCTCCATCTCAGTGCACATAACAAAATTCATGTGGTGGGGGTGAGGCCGAGGGGTTCAGAGTGGGGGAGGGGGCTCAGGGCTGGGGCGGAGAGTTGGGGTGTGGGGTGGGTGTGGGCTCTGGGGTGGGGCATGGATGAGGGGTTTGGGGTGTGGAAGGGTGTTCAGGGCTGGGACAGAGAGTTGGGGTGCAGGGGTGTGAGGGCTTCAGCTGGGGGTGTGGGCTCTGGGGTGGGGCAGGGGATGAGGGGTTGGTGGTGCTGGAAGGTGCTCTGGGACTATGGCAGGGAGAGAGGACTCCCCCCAGCACTCTTTCCCAGCAGCAACACCTGGGCTGGAGAGGAGATGCACCTCTCCCCGTCATGGCAACTCCGGGACTGAGTTGGGCCCTGCAGAATGGGGCCTGCTCCCCTGGCCCCTGCAGGTCCAGGCCAGGACTGGGTTCAGGGAGGGACTCCCTACAGCAGGTCTGGGCTGGGGCTGGATTTGGGGAGGGGCACCCCATGCCAGGTCCAGGCTGGGTTGCCCTGGCCGTGGCTGGGTTCGGGTTGGGCCGCTCTGGCTGGGTGCAGGCCGGGCCACCTGGGTTCAGACCACGCTGGCTGCAGCTGGGACTGGGCCACCCATGTTTGAGCTGTGCCATGCCACCCCAACTGGGTTCAGGCTGGGATAGGAGCGCCCCAGCCCCTGCAGGTCCAGGCTGCAGCATAGTTGGGGCCAGGGGGGCACTCGGCTGTGGCAGGTTGGGGGCTGGGCTAGGTTGGGGTTGGGGGAGAGGTGCAGGTCTCCAGCTGGGTTCCCTGACAACCTGCACTGCACTAAATAGGCTGCGGTCATGCAGTTTACAGGGAATTTAGATGTACGGTTATAAGAATGGGGCCTTTAATCTCTTTTGAGGTTGGCTCCAGTTGTCTCATTTGCAAATGAAAGACAATATTTACCCACCTTTGTAAAGTATTTTTGAGATCTTCAGATGTGTAAGTTAATTATTAGTTTGAAAAAGCATTACTGAAAAACAAAACTATATATAAAATATAATATAATCTTGCTAATTCATCATAATAAATTTATGAATTTGAGATTAAGTGAATAAAAATGAAGATAAACATCACAAGGTATATTTTTGCACATTTTGTTTAACTCAGTTTTGTTTTATTATTGTGAATTCTAATTTAGGACCAGATTCTAATAGCTGTACATTGAAAGGTACTTTGAATTAGCAACCTTTGACTTCTATAGGACTAATTGTGCAGTAAGAAATTATTTGGTATAATTAAGGGAATCAGAATTTGGCCAGTAGTATTTATTGTACTGTAATATATCTTTTGCAGAGATAAAGAAGTCTTTGTGGTATGAAATCTCATTAAATGCTCATATTAAATCTTTGTTTAGGACTGGAAATCACCAATTTGGAGCAAAGTATAAGGTGCATAAGATGTAAGAAGTGAAGATTACTGATATTCTCAATTTAGCTCATACTAAATTAGTCACTTCAGAGCACACTGAAGATATAAAATGCTATCTATGTGCTGAAGGATATTTTCTTTCCTATAATATAAGTGATCAAGACGGCATGCCAATTTATTTAGGCCTAGTTCTAATTTTTTTTAATTAAAGGAACTGAATTTAGAAAGAAATGAAACATGGTTTCCAACCTCTCCACTTCTTTAGGAATAAATTTCTATCCTCTATCACGTTAATGGAAAAAGTATTTGTGTAACCACTTACAGAATATGGGACTAAATATTTTTCTGAATGAAAACAACAGTCGTATCAGGTAAATAAAAGTATCCTCTGAATATTGGACATTGGATTTGCAAGATCTAAGCTTCAACTGATCTTCAATATATTTTAGATAATGTTTGTGTAAAACAGAGAATTTATTCATCCTCACGCCTCTGCTCCAGCATGGACTTTTATTTTGTTTGTTTTCATTTTATTTTTTCATCCTGAGACTCTTCCAGTTGCTTCTTCACTCAGCTCCATGGACTGGTTATATAAAATGTTTAATCAGTTATCAAACAGGCATCTGTTTGGGAAGATATTGACAATAGAATTCAAAATTACCTTGGAGACATTTTATATTCTTTGAAGCTCACATAATTTAGCTACAGATTATCTACTAGTCATGAACCTGTGACCTTCAAATTAAGTGAATTAAATGAGCTAAATAAAAAATATTAACATCCCAAATGAAAAGACCAGGCACTCCATTTTTAACTCCCGTATTTCTATGGGATATTTTTCTACTCAGCCTGGATTCTTAGATGATCTGGTTTACTCAGTGCCTTGGATAACTGGATGATTTAGTATTTCTCTTTCCCACTCTCTATCAACTGCTAATACATGTCTTCTCTGTAAACCTTCAACAAAAACTGTCGTCTGGTGTACACCATTCGAAACAGAAACCACATTATACCACTGTGAAATATTTAGCACTAAGATGCGTAAATGAGGATCACAGTATATGAAACGTATAATTTAATAACATGTATTCTGTAATTCTTAGGCAATAATTCTTCCTCCAAACACACCAGAGCTATAACTATTCTCTCACCCAGGTTTCTCAGAGTAAGAGGGTGTGTTAAGCTCAATTTTGTTCATTTTCCACACGTGCAATCAGTACCGTGAATGGCACATAAGAGTTTAGAGGGAAAGGATATGTAGTACTAAGTAAGCATTTTTGGATGCTTAAGAAGTCAGGCTGATGTTTGACTGATGGAAAAGAAATAGAAATAGTAAGTGAACTGCCTAAATGAATGTAAAACAAGATATGAGAACAGGTGCATTTGTGCTTAGCAGTATCAACTCTCTGGTCACAGTGAACAACTTCATAAAGAACTTTTCTTACTTCAAAAGAAATTATTGCTGAGTAAAGCAATTTTTGAAAAGGGCTAACGGTTTCTTGTTTGTTTTTTACAGTGTTCAATGCTTACTCTTGTGAACTTTGCCTAAAGATTATCCCTGAGAAACTAGAAACTATTGTTTCAACTTAGAATAAATACAAATAAAATAAACCTAGTTTTTAAACACTTTTTCATCTTTAGCTCTCACTGTGCTCTACAAAAGATCAATATCATTATCCATGATCATAGAAAACCGAACCTTTAAAAAAAAATTACATTGACATTCATAGGTGGTCCTTATTAGTGTTTACTTCAATTTCTAAGATGCAAATAGTATCTTGAAGGCCCATAACTCCAAGTCACTCCTGTCTCTCCACATCAGAGGAAACCATGAATACACAAATGGAACTCTATTCCATACATATCAAACCAAGGTGTGTGTGGGGGCGGGGGGAGGAATATACCAATTCACTTTATCCCTTTTAAAATAAATAAATAAAATCAAAACGTTGATGTAGTCCAACTCTGAAAATAAAGACTGCTTTTGATTTTTAGGACTAGTTATTTAGTTTGAGGAGGATTAGTAATACAAATGTTCATAATGAGTGTTCACTTGTCCATCGAAATACTAACTTGAGCTAGGACCTTTAGAACGTCCTATTTATAATATATAACTATTTATAATAGTCTGTTTCATATATGTACACAATATATTAAAACACAGACAAGATGGGTGAGGTAATATCTTTTATTGAATCAACTTCTGTGGGCGACAGAGAGAACCTTTTGAGCTTACACAGAACTCTTCTTCAAATCTGGCCACAGTTGTCAGTTAAACTGTCAGTGCCACAGTTAAATACAAGGTGGAACAGATTGTTTACCGTAAATAGTTAACACATTTCTTGTGGGGGTGAGGACTGATATGTACTCATACAGGACCTTCAAAAGCATAGTGATTGTCTGTTTTCATTCACCTCCTCTGACTGCACACACCTACTTGTCACCTACTACCCCACAGTGGAACCCATGCTGGGTATCATCCAACAACTACAACTCATACTTGTGGAGTGTTTTGCAGAGCTCTGTGTTCCCACCCCCTTATTCAATGTGTAAAATACCCAGTTATACAGCTCCAATATGTCTGGTACCACATGTGCAGTGGAACACTGGAGCATTTGCTAGAGATTCAGGTTTGAAGATAGCTCTATTTGGGGCTACATTTTGAGTCCATGAGAAAACAGATGTTAGACAGGCTGCCATGTTCTGGACTTCAAGCAGCACTTTCATTGGGAGCATGTAACACTGGTGAAATGAGCTCCACTGACTACCTGTGTTTGTTTTCACATTTAAAGGCCTAAATGGTGTTGGTCTGTATTTCCTGAAACCTCTCTTCTCACCCCATATTTCCATAGTTGCAACCAGCAAAGTTGCTCAAGCCTAAGTTTCCCCCAACACAGCTGAGAGGCAGCTATGGGCAAGAGGTTCTTTGTGACGGCCTCTTGTCTGTGGTACATGGCACATGATCTAACTCTTTCACACAAGCCAACCCTGGTCTGCCAGAGCTGAGATTGATAAATCTTCCAGGCATACTGCAATATTCACCTTTTTACTCAAGAGAATGGGCTATCTGAAAGTTGTGATATCACAGATTTATGGAGGGGGAATGAACTATGATTAGAGCAAAAATGAATTTTACCATTTTAGTATAATATAAATTATTGTAAGCAAAGCTCAGAGGATGAGATGGTGCTTTTAACATTCATGTTTTTAAAACTGACATAGGCACAGATTTCTCTCCATCTGATTGTTTGTATTGCCTGCTAGACTATAATTGCCTTAGGGCAGGGACTGTGTCTCGCCAGCTGTTTGTACAGTGCCTAGCATAATGGCTCTCCCATTTCATTTGGGGCCTCTAGGTGCTATTGTAATATAAATTAATAACAATATTGACAAGTTATTCACAGTTATCGTGTGGAGAAATTGGAGAGGGTCCAGAGAAGAGCAACAACAATGATTAAAGGTCTAGAGAACATGACCTATGAGGGAAGGCTGAAAGAATTGGGTTTGTTTAGTTTGGAAAAGAGAAGACTGAGAGGGGACATGATAACAGTTTCAGGTATCTAAAAGGGTGTCATCAGGAGGAGTCAGAAAACTTATTCACCTTAGCCTCTAAGGATACAACAAGAAGCAATGGGCTTAAACTGCAGCAAGGGAGATTTAGGTTGGACATTAGGAAAAAGTTCCTAACTGTCAGGGTAGTTAAACACTGGAATAAATTGCCTAGGGAGGTTGTGGAATCTCCATCTCTGGAGATATTTAAGAGTAGGTTAGATAAATGTCTATCAGGGATGGTCTAGACAGTATTTGGTCCTGCCATGAGGGCAGGGGACTGGACTCTATGACCTCTCGAGGTCCCTTCCTGTCCTAGAATCTATGAATCTATGAAATCCTGAGATAAAGCAGGACAAATAACACAAGATACTATTTCCAGCGGATATGCTGTGTAATTACTGCCTAGTTTCTTTTAAATGATACTGAATTTGATATTTCACAATAACTATGCATAATTCATGTCACCACTGACTACTGCTTACACTTTATATGACTGCAAATGTAGATGCGGTAAATAATATACTTATGCCTCATATGAAGCTATGGTTAAGGGACTGTCAGAATTTTTATTACAAATCCCTATGCAGAGAGGTTTATAACTCAGCCATAAAAATGTCTCTGGACTTCAACTGAGGTCAGATTATGATCAATTTTCTTTTAAACTTTATTGATGTGTATCAGGCAATCCTAAACAGTATATGAAGACTAAACAATCAACACTCCTTAGTAAAACTACTGTATTTCAAATCATTACACAAATAAAATTCTATGAGTACGGGAACAAAAGTGAACTATCCAAGCTCTTACTAGGCCAATGCCAAGCAATTGCTTAGTAACTGATCATTTAAAAACAATTTGATGCAACTCTGCTGAGACTGCACAAGTTTAACTGACAGCATCATTCTTTGACAATGTTGCTACATAGGTAGAAATTAGCTCCCAATTCCATATATAATGCACAAGCCAGAGGAATCCATTTCAATTTTTCAAAGCAGTTATGGCTTTACAGAGCTGACAGAAGTAAAAAGTAATAAAGACTCAGAGTCACTTTTGTGGGCCAGAGATTTGCCATATATTCAAGCTGAATCACTTGGTGTAGGAGTGAGCTAGTGAGACATAGTGGATGAGGGTCCACAACATCCATTTCTCTGCTGGCAGATGACCTGCAGCTTTAACTTCTTTCTGGGCCAGGCAGTTAAAATTCAGGGAGAAGGATTCTGCCTACTATCAGCCCCCACTCCCTTCCTTCTCCATCGTGTCTCAGCTCTCTACAGACTCAGAGAATTAATCCCTTATTACCCTCTCTGTTTTCATTGAAGAAAGAAGATATAACTCTGAATACACAGTAAGAGCACATTTGTTGAATTAGAGCATGTCATTTACACAGACATTTTACAGTAATAGTGTGGGAGCATAGTGCAGTAAAGTCTCATTTAGTGGGTACATTAGTGATAGGAAGATGAGGGAGGTGTGACGTTACACCCCATCTTCTTTATGGAAATATACTTATGATATGGATATGGTGTAACAGATATATTTTATGCAAGATGGGTCTTGTAATGTATCATCGGAAAGGTTATAATTTACTGAATGTGATTATCCAACTTGTATGCATGTATCATTTCTGTATCTGAAGTTTGTAATATTGACTATGTAACGATGACAACTGTGTGTGTATTTGGGAGACACCCACCAGACAACAGGTCATCCAGCCTTGATGGGCCATTAGGAAGAAACAATAAAACTTTGAAGATACTAATCTCTCTCCTTCCGGAGAGGCATCCTAAGACGTAGCTGTCACACTACTAGATCAAGTGGCCCTGTCATCTGGTACTAACCACCATCTTGGACTTCTAGTAATTTTCCACTAAAAGGAGGGAGCGGTCAAGACTGGGAAACAAGATTCCCACCTTATGTGAATCTTATTTAAGGCTAGGGAGTATGGGAAACAGGACTCTTCACCTTTGCCTGTCTGCCCAAGAAGAAAGACTGCTGAAAGTACCTGAAGAGACAAAGAAACTGAGCGATGGGAAAGGCAAGGGCTGAGTCCAGACTAAAACAGGCTTCTAGTCTGTAAAGAGAAATAATTGGAAATAACAAAAACTCTACAACTTACCTAAACAACATTTAGGGAAATTATTTCTTGAAATCAGTCTCTTTAAGATCTTAAGCTTAGTATGCATGTTTTGTTTTATTTGCTTGGTAATCTGCTTTGTTCTGTTTGCTATACTTTATACTCACTTATAATCTGCCTTTTATAGTTAATAAACTTGTTTTTGTTTATTATTAAACCTAGTTTGTGCAATTTCTAATGGGGGGGGGGAAGAAGGTGAGCATATCTTCCTCCACATTGAGGGAGGGAGCAAATTTATGAGCTCACCTTGTATAGATTTCTCTACAGCGCAAGACAATATTATTTTGGGTGTACTTTCCAGAGGGGAGCTGCACTTGAGTGCTGGGTGATTTCCTAGCTGAAAAAACAATGAGGAGTCCAGTGGCATCTTAAAGACTAACAGATTTATTTGGGCATAAGCTTTCATGGGTAAAAAAACCCACTTCTTCAGATGCATGGAATGAAAATTACAGATACAGGCATAAATATATATTGGCACATGAAGAGAAGGGAGTTACCTTAGAAGTGGAGAACCAATGTTAAAGGCCACCCTGATTGGGGCCAGAGATCATAATTCATCAAAATAGGAAGAGGGAGCCCAGGCTAGTGGAGCAGGCAGGCTCAGTGAAATTCCAGTACATCAGGTGGCATCCTAGAAGGAGGGGGTCACAGGAGGTGTCATTTGATGAGTAAAAGTTAGAATTCCAAACAATTATTTCACACTGTGCAATGTGGTAGATCCCCCAATTCCAGGTCCTCAAGTTGGCGGATATAATGATATGTTGTCAGAAATGGCATTGTTCGAAAGCCTTCTCCCATCAACACAGTGGTACCAAATATGACAAATCTAGAACAATTATGTAGATATATATTCAAGACAATGTTTAAAAATCAACATTTTTTTAAATTATACTTTAACACAGGATGCACTGCTTACATTTTTTTTTTCAAAAAAAGACATTGATCTTTGGTAATCTGAGGAAGTTAGCTTTCACATGTAGTACTGAAAACATTTATTCATGAAAGCCATCAGTGTTCTCTGTCTAGGGCACCACTGTCAGATACATGGATCACACTGATCCTTGAGCTCACCACACTCATTCCTGTACAAGGCAGGCTTCTGACCAAACTTCTGTAGGGTGGAGAGAGTATGGTCTTTGCACATGAACATTTGATTAGCTGAAGGATTGATTCAGAACCACATGGTATTTCACACATAACTGGTATGATCAGTCCATTCTTCAAGACCCATCCATGCCCAATAGGAGTGGGTAGTTTCGGATGCTTTTTATATTCCCCAAGCCATTCCATTACTTGATAATTTCCTCTCTCAGTAGCAGGTATAAAGTTACCCCTTGTAGATGCCAATTTTTCTGAACGAACTGAGTGAACAGTGGGGCTAACAGGATAATTATCAGGATGCATATATGGATCATTCATTCTGGTACCTCATGTAGTGCTGAGTAAAAGTCTGACCATGTTGGAATATACCTTTCTCTTGAAATGTTGTGATATGGTATGTCCTGGGTGTCTGGATAATTTAAGGATGGTGCTTCTATCTCTTCAGGTGAAGCCACACCCAATGATTTTTTTACCTCTGGGGAAAATCTCACTTCTGCACAGTAACCAAATGAGATCAAGGTTAGTGAATATAGAAAGCTCTACTATAGTCAACTTAATTGCTGCTTCTCTAAACACCGAACTTTTTGGCTTCAGAATTTTGGACTTTGGTAAGAAAACTAGTGAGTCATGAAGCTCCTTAAAGGAACAGTTCTTTGCTGGTCTAGACAGCACCGACAGAGGGGGACTGATCCCCATTAATACACTCCTGTTAACAGACCAAAACAGTAACACGAAGCATACATTTACCATTTGCTGTATCTTCAAGAAAGCCTAAGTTATTGGCAGCACAAAATATAAGTCTTGATGAGGAAAAGTACAACCCTTCATTCAGTTCCATGCAGAGAAGAATGTCATTTGCCATTGCAGTCTCCTGGCGGAGAATTTTATTGTAGTCAATGGAGCAGCCAGTGCTATGCACAAGCTGCATGAGTTTGGTACAGATTTTGGTATTCCGCCTTTTCACTGGCCATCACCACCACTTTTCCACCCATTGGCGCCTGTGAGGCAATTTATGAACTCCATCTGAGTCACAGTTAGCAGTAGTAAAATCAGTTTGTATCTGTTACTTTCATCTTTTGATGCAACACATTACATAATTCTTGGTGTAGCACTCAATGTGATATGCAGTGTGATATGTGTGGGCATCTTTTGAGTCAGTGCATCCACTTTACTTTCCATGCAATGTTCTTGCTAAGGGTGACAGTTTCATACAATTTCTCACCTGCCTCACATGTTGAAACTGTGCTTAATGGATGCTTTCAGGCTTCTGGCCTACTGCAGAGGAAGCAAGCATTCTCAGAATGCATGCCATGATACCTAGAATAAGATAGGTCTCACTCACAGCTAGTACTTGGCCCAGCCTCTTCAACATTTCCCTGTTGTTTAACGTACTTCTTCTCTAACCTTGCCAAATTCAATTTATGGGTGAACTTCTTATAGCATGTAAAGTGCCACCAAGAGTTGCATTTACCCAGGTCCTCCACAGGAGTATTCTTTAAAGATTCAGCTATTAGTCAATACTGTTCATCTCCTCATACATGCCTAAAAATGATCAAGACCAAAGTAAAACCAAGGAGTTAGTTGGGGTTCCCAGGATCCCACTATTGTTGGGCTTGCCGAGCCAACACATAAGACCACACAGAGACTTGAGTCTTCGGTTATGACATTACAATTTATTGTAGCAGGGACTTAGCGAGAAACGAAAGCAAAGCAGTACCACCCATTTACCTTCCTCACTTCCCGAGGAGTGAGAACTGAGATCCTTTTGTGTTTCCTCTTCACTGTAATCATCAGCCCTTCCTTTCCTCAGGTGGGCAGTGCTGGTCTCGGTCTTGGCCCAATAATTGCCATCTAATTTCCCGGCTAAATTCTCTGGCCCTGTTTATGTTTACCCTCATTCATGACCATTGTTGCCATATGAGGGCTTGTTATTCAGCACTTATCTGTCTCTGTCAATGAACACGTGCAAGCTTGTGGTTTTGCAGTTTTCCGTGTCTCTCTCTGACGGGATCTACCAGGCAGACTCAATGTAACTCCCCACAGATTTTATAATAAATTAATTTGGATTGTAATTAAATTATGTAATGTGTGTTACGTAACTATGTGCGTACTTTTGTGGATGGATCCAGTAGTTTCTGACTGGATGCTGACATCTTAACCAGTGCCTCATTGCAACTCTTGGCATAATAGACAAAGCTAATAATCAATACCATTGAACCTCTTTTTTTTTTTTTTTTTTTTTTGAGGATTATGGCAAGCCAACTTGTAGCACTCCTTCCATTTCTAGTAATCTGTAACATTAACAAAAAAGACAGTCAGGTATCACATTCTGAGCATTAGCTGACAACATAATATTGTCAGGAGAGGACCACAATTTAACTTTGTGAGGGCTGCATGTTGACATGACTGTATAATTAAAAGAAATAGATTTTAAAATATTCTCAAATATGTATCATAGAACCGCAGGGCTAGAAGGGGCCACAAGGGTCATCCAGTCGAACTCCCTAACAAAATGCAGGATTTGTTGTGTCTAAACCATTCAAGACAGATGGCATACATAATTGTTCTAGGTTTGTCATGTTTGGTACCACTGTGTTCATGAGGGGAAAGGGCTTTCCAATGGTACTCATCTTCATCCATTTTTGACAATATTGTATTATCATGATTTCCACCAACCTAGAGAACCTGGATTGGGGTGGGGAGGTCAACTATTCCTCCTGCCACACCACACAGTACGACATCGTTGAAATTCTGATTCCGTGCATCCAACGAAATCTCTCTTCCTTTTTTATCATTAACTTGCCCACAGAATTACTCATGCTCCCCGGATTATAATTTTAAAAGGCACTACTTCTCTGTCTCATTCAATTAGTTTCCTTTACATTAAAAACAAGTTCAATAGAAAGAAAATAAATTTGCCAATAATTTACAGAGATTACTTTTTTTAAAAAACAATAGGTATTTGTATCTGTCACCCTCCCAAGAGTTACACCTCACCAACACCTGTCCTTTGTTTGAAGCAGTCTTATGTATGCCTGCTGCACAGCTCCCTAAAACCAAAAGCCTCTGGTAGAATGAGCACTTCCAGGCCCTTGTAGGCCTTGCTCTTTCTCTACAGGTAGCAACAGGCACACACCAACCACAAATAAAAAACAAAATTATAACACATTTTCTAAAGATTAAACTTAACAAATTATTCTCTTGTCTAAAGAAGCTTCTCACCCAAAGTCCACTCCAGTGTTTTCAACCACGGTTGGTTGAGACACCTTTTTCATGAAATAAATTGTTGTCCTTTTACTTTTCCAGTGAAAGGTGCCAGGATGTCGTCTATGATTCCCAAATATAGTGGAGCAAATTTTTGATGTGCACCTCCAGATAGGGTTCTCCCCCTTCACCCTGCTCTTTTTCCTCTTCCTCTTTGTTTCATCCTGAAGTCACCAGTTCTAAAGGATTCATTTTACGCCACCCTATGAGTAAAATAGTCACTGGAGAAAATCACAGAGGAAAGAATTTGTATATATGTGTCTGTGCAAAATGGAGTATGACTGTTGCGCTGAGAACCCTATACTGTGATGCAGATTTTAGAAATACATGAATACGCACTTTCCAGCTGTAAAGAGTCTGGAAAGCTGTATAACAAGGATATGCTTGAGGTCTTACTACCTAAAACCTTTTGTTTGAAAAATATTAAAGAGTACCATGGCATTTAAAATAAAATGATTGTTTTGTTTATAATAAAATGCAATTTTTTTGTATATTAAGCAGATATGTGGTATTCTCTTTCAAGGCAGTGGGAAGCTATTTAACTTTTAATTTAAGTCTGATTAAGTACAATAGCCCCAGGCTGACTAACGATTCCTGGGGAAAAAAATCCGAACTTTGCCACGTGTTTCAGCAAAAATATAAGCAGGAATACATGAAAGAACATGTATTACAATATTTGATATAGTTTGGCCTGCTATCTTGGTAACACAAAAATCTTGCAGACACAATATTGGAATTCAATTTAAAGTAGGATTAAAATTTTGCCCTTTTTCTCTCAGTCATGTATAGAAATAATGAAATAACCACCAAGGGAAGATAACAGCAATACATAGTGAAATAATAAAATATGCCTATTAGCCTTCCTAATCTAACTGATAACTTCCGTATGTCATACAAGCCACGTCTGAATATTAATGCACAGATAATATTTTGGCTGAACAAAACTGACAGATGCATTGCTTTTGTAGGAATGAGTGTAATTCTGTGTTATGTTCATTGACATTTTTGTACATTTTTAGACAAATGCATGAGGTGAGGCATTTAAAACATTTCTGTTTTAAATCTGAATGATCTTATATTTGTGATTTTAAATAAATGTATCTTTTTTTCTGGTTTAGTCTCTATAATGCAGATTAAGCAACCCCCAGATAGAGGTAATTCTGAAAAATTAGTTCTAGAGTTAGGGGGACAGAAAATCCCAGGAATGAGGAAATTACTAAAGATTCAGACTAGGCCCACATAACAATCTGTCTCAAGAGCGCCCTGGCCCATCTCAATCCAGTATCCTGCTGAGAGAAATCTTTCTTCATCTCCTGGCCTGCTTTCCTGATACATACTATCTCCCTTAAAGCTAGTTCTTGATTTGTCCCTCAGGATGGAAAACAAAAAGCAGAATATGACCCCCCCCAACTCCCTTGTTTCCTTGTATTCCCCCCATCTAGCTGTCCCCACATGTTGTCTCCTGTCTTAATCTTGGACGGTGAGTTCTCTGCGGCAGGGACTGTCTGTTGTTCTTTGTTTGTACAAGACCCACCACAATGGGGATCTGATCCATGACTAGGGCTCCTAAATCTCTGGAGAGAAAATAAATAAATAATAAATATAAATAATGGAACAGTCATCATGGTAACCAACTGCAACCAGAGTGGGGACGTAGCCGTGTGAAATGGTAGGAAGGATGAGTAAATTCAGAGTTGGATTAATAAAGACATCTGTGAGTGTCAGCGAGAGAGTGTGCACATGTGGGGAACAGAGTAGGATTAGTTTTATTTTGGGGGTGGAAAGAGAAAGCAGGTGGGAGGAAGGGGCTCCCTTTGGGGAGGGGAGAAGGAAAAGGGAAAACCCTGAAAATTATAGTCACTTTCAGTGGATTGGACAATAATGGAGAGGAATACTGTTCTAAGGGTTAATAAAAGAGACATGGAAATATTTTCAAGGACTGATGTGAATACATTAGATTTGCCCCGTCTCTTCACTCAAAGGTTGGGCAATGTTAATCCTACAGGGAGGAAAAATATCCCTGTTCAGCAAAAACATGAAACCCCAATGTGAGAGGAACTCTTTAAAAATACATAGCCTGGATGACAGCACTTTTCTCAATAACACATGCACTTTCTTACTAGGTGAAACAAGTAAATCAGTGGAGACCAGATCCTAACACCCTTGCTTGCAATGACTAGCACCAAAAAAGGAGACAATTTGTGAAATAAAGAGTTATTCAGCAGTGGGTGGGGTATTCACATAGGCCAGGGCTTATAAAGCCGCGCACAAGTGACCAGGGAGCTTTGCAACCAGGGGCTGCTAACAGGGAGTTTCGCAAGGGAGTTCTCCAGGTGAAGGAGGAGCAAATACAGCATCTGTGGGGTAAGTGACTGTCTTCAGTGTGTGTTTGTTTGTGTTTGGGGGTTACTTGCTGTGTGCTGAGCTTGTGTTTGTCAGTCTGTTTGTTTGTTTTGGTTGTTTGAACGACCAGGTGCTGTAGCTGGCAGTTGGAGGTTGAGCTACAAAGGAAGGTTTGAAAGCTAGAAGCCTCTGGTAACTGGCTGAGCCTTAACCAGTGGGCGGGGCATTCACTCAGGCCAGTGCTTTATAAAGTCGCACACAAGTGACGAGAGAGCTTTCCAAACAGGGGCTGCTAACAGGGAATTTTGCAAAGGAGTTTGGAAGGGGAGTAGGAAGGGAGCGGGGGTCCCTTGTCGGTCCTATCCGTGACCCGTTAGTCCCTTGAAAACCTATAAACCAAACTAATCCAAAACCTTTCTCTTTAAAGCAGAGGAGAGCGGACAGGGAGCTGCAGACAGGGGAGTTTGAGAGCGAGTTTGACAGAGGGAGGCTTACAATGGTTAGGAAGACCCGCAACACCTGTGGAAGCACTGCTTCTGTCTCCTCCACCTGTGCCTGTAGCCAGACAGAGCACCAGAGCATGGATGCTTCTACCCAGATTCTGGTGTGGTTTTGCAAAGACTGTAACTTGCAATTTCCACTTACTGATATCCAGGCTGGGGAGGGGCATCCAATGTGAAAGGTGCCTACTGGTGGAATCTCTCAGGCAGCAGGTGGGAGAGCTACAGGAGGAGGTGACTAGGTTGAGGAGTATCCGTATCCACGAGCAATTCCTGGACAGTGTCCATGTGGAGACAGCTGAGGTAGCTGTTCGAGTTCACAAGACTGCTGACACACCACTGGTGGAGGAGGAGATGGCTCAGGGTGGACACTGGCAGCTGGTTACTTCTGGCAGCGGGCAACGCTCCACCCCTGCTGCGAGCCCTCCCACCGTGGTAATAGGTAACCGTTATGCTCTTCTTGATACAGGAGAGAAGGAATCACCCCCTACAGTAAAGGAGGAGAAGCCTCGTACCCCTAAGGCTGGGAGGTCTGCTGCCACCACTGAAAATAGGAAACGTAGGGTAGTGGTGGTCGGAGACTCTCTGCTGAGGGGGACGGAGGCCGCCCATCTGTCGCCCTGACATTTCATCTCGGGAGGTATGCTGCCTGCCGGGGGCCCGTATCCGAAATGTTACAGAGGCATTGTCGAGGATTATCCGGCCTTCTGACTACTACCCCATGCTACTCATCCATGTGGGCACAAATGATACTGCGAGGTGTGACGCTGAGCGGATCAAGAGTGACTACAGGGCTGGGAGTACGGGTGAAGGAGTTTTGAGGCAGGTGGTATTCTCTTCGATTCTTCCTGTCAAAGGTAGGGGCCCGGGCAGAGACAGATGCATCATGGAGGTGAATGCCTGGCTGCGAAGATGTGTCGCCAGGAGGGCTTGGCTTCCTCGACCATGGGATGCTATTCGAGGAAGGACTGCTAGGCAGAGATGGCGTTCACCTTTCGAGGAGGGAAAGACCCTATTTGCACACAGACTGGCTAACCTAGTGAGGAGGGCTTTAAACTAGGTTCGACGGGGACAGGTGAGCAAAGCCCACAGGTAAGTGGGGAACATGAAGACCTGGGAGATGGGTCAGAAACAAGAGGGAGCGTGGGCTATAATGGCAGAGAGAAAGGAGGGTCAGGGCAAAACTGGGAGGCAAGATCAAACCAGTATCTTAGATGCCTATATACAAATGCGAGAAGTATGGGTAATAAGCAGGAAGAACTGGAAGTGCTAATAAATAAATACAACTATGACATTGTTGGCATCACTGAAACTTGGTGGGATAATACACATGATTGGAATGTTGGTGTGGATGGGTATAGTTTGCTCAGGAAGGATAGACAGGGGAAAAAGGGAGGAGGTGTTGCCTTATATATTAAAAATGTACACACTTGGACTGAGGTGGAGATGGACATAGGAGACGGAAGTGTGTTGAGAGTCTCTCTGGGTTAGGATAAAAGGGGTAAAAAACAAGGGTGATGTCGTGCTAGGAGTCTACTACAGGCCACCTAACCAGGTGGAAGAGGTGGATGAGGCTTTTTTAAACAACTAACAAAATCATCCAAAGCCCAAGATTTGGTGTGTGATGGGGGACTTCAACTATCCAGATATATGTGGGAAAATAACACGCGGGGCACAGACTATCCAATAAGTTCCTGGACTGCATTGCAGACAACTTTTTATTTCAGAAGGTTGAAAAAGCTACTAGGGGGGAAGCTGTTCTAGACTTGATTTTAACAAATAGGGAGGAACTCGTTGAGAATTTGAAAGTAGAAGGAAGCTTGGGTGAAAGTGATCATGAAATCATAGAGTTTGCAATTCTAAGGAAGGGTAGAAGGGAGTACAGCAAAATAGAGACATGGATTTCAGGAAGGTGGATTTTGGTAAGCTCAGAGAGCTGATAGGTAAGGTCCCATGGGAATCAAGACTGAGGGGAAAAACAACTGAGGAGAGTTGGCAGTTTTTCAAAGGGACACTATTAAGGGCCCAAAAGCAAGCTATTCCGATGGGTAGGAAAGATAGAAAATGTGGCAAAAGACCACCTTGGCTTAACCACGAGATCTTGCATGACCTACAAAATAAAAAGGAGTCATATAAAAAATGGAAACTAGGTCAGATTACAAAGGATGAATATAGGCAAAAACAGGAATGCAGGGGCAAGATTAGAAAGGCAAAGGCACAAAATGAGCTCAAACTAGCTATGGGAATAAAGGGAAACAAGAAGACTTTTATCAATACATTAGAAGCAAGAGGAAGACCAAGGACAGGGTAGGCCCACTGCTCAGTGAGGAGGGAGAAACAGTAACAGGAAACTTGGAAATGGCAGAGATGCTTAATGACTTCTTTGTTTCGGTCTTCACTGAGAAGTCTGAAGGAATGTCTAACATAGTGAATGCTTATGGGAAGGGGGTAGGTTTAGAAGATAAAATAAAAAAAGAGCAAGTTAAAAATCACTTAGAAAGTTAGATGCCTGCAAGTCACCAGGGCCTGATGAAATGCATCCTAGAATACTCAAGGAGTTAATAGAGGAGGTATCTGAGCCTCTAGCTATTATCTTTGGAAAGTCATGGGAGACGGGAGAGATTCCAGAAGACTGGAAAGGGCAAATATAGTGCCCATCTATAAAAGGGAAATAAAAACAACCCAGGAAACTACAGACCAGTTAGTTTAACTTCTGTGCCAGGGAAGATAATGGAGCAAGTAATTAAAGAAAAATCATCTGCAAACACTTGGAAGGTGGTAAGGTGATAGGGAATAGCCAGCATGGATTTGTAAAGAACAAATCGTGTCAAACCAATCTGATAGCTTTCTTTGATAGGATAACGAGCCTTGTGGATAAGGGAGAAGCGGTGGATGTGGTATACCTAGACTTTAGTAAGGCATTTGATACGGTCTCGCATGATATCCTTATCGATAAACTAGGCAAATACAATTTAGATGGGGCTACTATAAGGTGGGTGCATAACTGGCTGGATAACCGTACTCAGAGAGTAGTTATTAATGGCTCTCCAATCCTGCTGGAAAGTATATAACAAGTGGGTTCCGCAGGGGTCTGTTTTGGGACCGGCTCTGTTCAATATCTTCATCAACGACTTAGATGTTGCATAGAAAGTACGCTTATTAAGTTTGCGGACGATACCAAACTGGGAGGGATTGCAACTGCTTTGGAGGACAGGGTCAAAATTCAAAATGATCTGGACAAATTGGAGAAATGGTCTGAGGTAAACCGGATGAAGTTCAATAAAGACAAATGCAAAGTGCTCCACTTAGGAAGGAACAATCAGTTTCACACATACAGAATGGGAAGAGACTGTCTAGGAAGGAGTATGGCAGAAGAGATCTAGGGGTCATAGTGGACCACAAGCTAAATATGAGTCAACAGTGTGATACTGTTGCAAAAAAGCAAACGTGATTCTGGGATGCATTAACAGGTGTGTTGTAAACAAGACACGAGAAGTCATTCTTCCGCTCTACTCTGCGCTGGTTAGGCCTCAACTGGAGTATAAATTGCCTAGGGAGGTTGTGGAATCTCCATCTCTGGAGATATTTAAGAGTAGGTTAGATAAATGTCTATCAGGAATGGTCTAGACAGTATTTGGTCCTGCCATGAGGGCAGGGGACTGGACTCGATGACCTCTCGAGGTCCCTTCCAGTCCTAGAGTCTATGAATCAGCAGGGTGTCAAAATCTGTTCCTGACTGAGATAAACAAACCATACCAACATTTGTCTACCCAGCAAACTACTCAGTTCATTGAGACTGGCATTGTATGATGCATCAGTTGCATTTTTCAACCAACTTTACTCAGTTTCACTTCCGATCTGTTGTAGTTTCTATCAACTGTGTTACATATCTCCATGTACTTTTGCAGCTGGGTCATTATAGTAGCATGACAACAATATTCTCTTACTTAGTGACGCTACATTTCTCTTGGGGACACTTGAAGTTATGCAGCCAGAGAGGAACAAATCGTTTTAGTCATAAATACTCAGGCCAGCAATTTTGATAATCAATAATATTCACAGAAAGCTAATCTGTCACACTTACTAGTATATGTGAGGTTGCATTCATGCATCGGGAGTGATCCTGAAGCCATTTTGAAAGTTCTCAGTTTTCTGAGAGCTAAAACGGGAGGGGGAGAATTAAGAATATTGTACAGGAGCAGGCGGGCGATAAATAAATAAATTATTGAAAAGCATAGTAAGTAGGTACTGGTGTTGCAACCATCACCATTGTCACCATGAATGGTAGCAGGGGATTCCCACAGACTTTGTTCTTGTCCTACCTTTGTACTTTTCCTGCTGCAGAGACATAATAACTGACACTACTGTAGCATCATCATCATTATCTCATTTAAAATTTAAAAAGCTTATCTACACATAAAACCTGCAGGTACACTGCCCTTGTGATTGGACAGCAACCCTCACCAAATTATCTGTACTTAAATCGGTCTCTCTGGTCCCTGACTTTCTTCTTTCTCAGTCAAACTGGGCTATACTGATTTGGGGGGGAGCACTTTTCTGCGACCTGCCATTACCAGAAGCACTATTAGGTGGAGACAAAGCTAACTTGGGAACACCCATGAGAGGAAGGATGCTCTTGCTGTTAATACAGTGGACATATGAATTCTGAGTTCCATTCCCAGCTCTGGCAGCCTTCCATCTGATGTTAAACAAGCTACTTAACTCTCTCTGCTTCAGTCCTCCATTTGTACAACGGAGGTTATGTTTCCCTAGTTCACGGTGGTGTTCCAATATTAAATTCATTAATCTTTGTGAGGAACTCAAATAACATGGTAATTTTCTTAATTAGGTAGAGAAAGTGTCATGCTTCCCTCTTTCCATTTCTTCTGATGACGTCACAGCCAGGTATATGACACCAGGAAAATGATTATGAAGTTTTGTCCCAATTCATATTTTTTTCTTCAATTAAAATTGCCCTTCAAGTGAAAATTGGTAATTGAAGTTATATAAGTACCTAGCTAGACAGATGTGTGAGGCCTATCCTGTAGCTACTGCACAGGGCCTAAGAAAGAAAGACAGACTCCTTCTTACTTATACTTCCACTGTGGTTGCCTTCTTTCATTACAGATCTGGAAGGCTCCCATTGACTTCAGGTCTAGCCATGTGCGTGACCAGTACAAGTTTCATACAGTTACCAACCAGACACTGCTTGAAACAAACAGCAGGTAGAAGGAATTATTTTTTTTAAAGGAAAATCAGATCTTATCCTGGAGATAATCAAAGTCTCAGCGATTTTTCAGGCACTGCTCCAATTCATAAGGCTTAGGCCATCTAAATCTGGGAGCAGAAACACCAGCATGTGACTAAGAAGACCAGTTGCACAGCATAAACAGCCGACCAGGAGCAATGAATACTCGTGTTAAACAATTCACAAGCAACCCATCATCTGGAATTTATTTGCATAAAAGATTAAACTGTGACAAACAGCAAACAATATTCATAAAATCGCTTGTTCACTGATAATTCCAACAGGAAAGAGGTTAAATCTGATGAATAAATTATTCATCACAAATTATTCACTCAAATCTAGCTACACTCAGACTTCTAATTTTTCCAGGATATGTGACAAATGCTTTTGGACCACTTAAGTCACGCCTGGATGCAAGTGTAAAGCCTCCAGCAGCCTATAGCTAAAAGTGGGAAGAAGTGTAAATACTCTCAGCAGCTGCCATATCAAAAAGCAATCACGATTCTCATTGAAACAAGCTGAGCTCTTTAAAAGAATGTTAATCAGTACTCTTCAGACAGATCATCTCACTGGAGATAATGAACAGTGAGCTCTCTACTATTTACAATCTCCGAACAGATTATCATCAACTGAATTATGTGTAGCTGAAATTAAACATACATTACATTTAACAGACTTTTCCCCTTTTTCTTTATTGTTTATTTAAAACAACATTTGATCATCAGTCCTCAATTTGTATCACAATATATTTGCATGGGCACTGACCATGAGAGCTCTTTGGGCTTTGGAGATGAAGAACCTCCATGAAGATATTCGAGGTCTTTACTAGAATCTAAGGTTGACAGCCTCAGAGGCATGTGGGGTTGGCTGTTTAACTCAAAGCTGATCCCTTATGCATGCTTCAAAATATGGGGTCTCAGAGCACAATCTGTTTTGGGGTAGCCACTGTAAAAAACAGTTGTACCTTTGCTCAGGTCCCTGAGACTCAAAGTGCAGGACACTCAAGAGCTGGCCTCAGAAAAGCAAGGAGCTCTCTCTCTCTCTTCCAGGCCATAGAATCACTCACTATCTCTCTGGCCCAGTGACTATTCAAGTATTTTATACTAAGTGGAACAGCTCCAACAGGAGAGACTGAGAACAACCTTCCAACCCTAGATAATTCAAACAGCCTAGTGATGTAGGCACCCACACGTACTGCTAGGATAACCGGGAAGACCTGGGTTCACAGTTCCTGTTCCAGAGCAGAGATTTGCACATATTGAATTCATGAGTAATTGCAGTAGATCTGAAAGTTCATTTTTTCAGTTCATAAGCTATTCATGAAAAAAATGTTTCACCCAGCTGTACTCTTGGCTCTAGCGTTTAAACACCAATTCCTCCTAACCACCTCCAAGAGGAAACCATGTTTTCCTCCAGTCTTTGAAAATATGGTTAATGTGGGGCAGTCAGAGGAGCAGACAGTGAGCTTCAAATAAACTATGTATAGATATTTTTAAAAAATGAAAAGGATCAAGAAACAGTTTTCTTAGTTAGGTAGAGAAAGTGTCACACTTCCCTCTTTCCATCTCTTCTGGTGAAGGAAGATCAGGTAGAATTAAAAATAGCAAAAGCTTTATGTTTTTGACAGTCAGGAATACAACACCCCACAAATGATTAAAGAGTTTTCTGACAATTTGTATTTTTTCTTCCATTAAAATTGTCCTTCGGGTGAAATTTTTTTTGATCTCTTCTCTAAGACTCAGTTAATATTTTCCACAAACCCAGCTACACAAGCAACATTTTACTTCTTAGGATCATTAATTCCATTTATTTAACAAAAAAAATTGTGATTCTAGTTCAGAGTGAAACAATTTAAAAATGAATTGTCACGGGGGGGGGGGTCTATTCACTGCTCGGGTGCCTCCTTGAGGCCACAGCTGGGGATTAGCTGTGTCTGTCTCTGTCTGGTGCCTCCTCCTGTGGGTCTCACTCAGGACTCGACTGCTCCCTCTTTATGGCTTGACCCTCCAGCCAGGTCGCTGTAGTTTTTCCACTTTTGAGAGGTGTGTGTACCAAAATCTCTCTATAAAAGCTATCCCAGGCAGTCTTCAAATTCACTGCCTCTGAATGGCGCCACTTCCCCACAGGCATGCCCTCTTCTCCAGAACCACCTAGATAGGACCCTACAACCACCTAGATAGGTCTGCACTAAACCGCATCTTGATGCTGTTTCCCTGGACTGCTTCCTACACCCTGTCTCAGTCTCCTTCTCCACCCTCCTCAGGGTATGCCCTTCTCTACTGGCCAAGCTCCCTTCTCTCCCTAGCCTCAGAGAGAGTACAGACATCCTCACTGCAGCCCCATTCTGCCCTCAGCTTCTGGGCTTTATACAAGCCCCACATGATCCTGTCCCTGTGAACTTCATCCTTTAATTAGTCCTCATTGCTCCCTGGCTCCTCCTCCAGATACTACCTAGGCTACATTATCCCCTTCAGGGACTAGTGTGGAGTGAACACTCCAATACATGAATGCTTAGAATAGATTCCTTTAAGTGGAAAATCAACAGACAAAAATTCACTTTACATAGTAGGGTAAATATCATCTCTTTTGGATATTTTAGGATTGGACAAATGGAAAAACAAGAACCCCACCTACACACAGCCATTGGTCCTGATCCAATAAACTCTCATGAGACTATTCTTTATGTTGGTAGTACTTTAGTCTCTGTGATTTGCTGATTTGCCCAGATTTCTCCCTGTACCCCTGTGATAAATGAAGTCGGGGGGTGGGGTGGGGTTAGCTCTCTTTTATGGACACCCAGCCAGCTAGTAGCCATAAAATCCCTCTTAATAGCTATTCTCTAATTGCTCTACCTGTAAAGGGTTAAAACCCCTTGCAATTTTTTGGCTTGATTTTGCTTGCTTGACTGAAAAGGAGAAGGAACCCTGGGTAAAATCATCTCATGATCCTAAAGGAAATAGTGAAAGGAGTTTGCTGCCTTCACAGTATGTGGAACAATATCTATTTTGGGTATCCTGTTTGTAAATCTAATCGTTATCAATCAGATTATCCACTCTGCCTGACAGAATCAGCAGTAACTTTGCTCGGATAGGATACTAGGAGTCAAGTAAAAAGCATTTTCAGAAATCCATTTACTCAGCATTGATACAATTTATGTTGTTTGTTTTGCTTAACAAGCACTTTTGTTATGAATTTTATCTTGTGAATTTTGATGGTGAAAGAAGCATTGCGGTAATTTAGGATGAATTGAGCATGTATAAACAGAGTCAGACTTGTGTGTTTTCTGCTTTCTAAATATTAAGTGATTTAAAAAAAAACCTCTTTCAAATTAGCTGTTTCTTTTTCAAGTGCAGTTTCCTTAGCTATCTACTATAGTGCATCACACAAGAAAAAAGTCCATGTTGAATGATTAGTAAATGTTTACTTCATCAAAAGAAACCGGATAGCCGTCCTAAGTGCAGAAGGACCTTCACAGAGGTATAAGTATCTCGTACCACAATTTTCTGCATGCTAGAGTTTAGGGATATCTCCAAATACCCTTATTTTCCCCCCATTAAGTTTTGGTAGAAGGAAATGCAAATCTGTCACATCTCCAGTTAGACACTGATAGATATCTAACATACCAACTTACCCATCAGAAAACCTATGTAGTCCAGATGAAGCTTTCATAAAAGAATACAGCAACGTATTGAGAATATTGTATCATGATCACATAAAGTGCTTGCTTTACACATCAGTTAGATACAGTATTTGCAAATGCACATAGTCACTAAGGCCCAGATTTTTAAAGTTATTTAGGTATTGCTGTATTCATCATCAAAACACCTAACTGATTAAGGAGCTAAATCTTAGGCCTGGTCTACACTGGGGAGCAGGGGGGATGGTAATCGATCTAATTTACGCAACTTCAGCTACGTTAGCTACGTGAATAATGTAGCTGAAGTCGACGTACTTAGACCTACTCACTGTGGTGTCTTCACTGCAGTGAGTCAACTGATGTCACTCCTCCATTGACTCTGCCTGTGCCTCTAATGGTGGTAGAGTACAGGAGTTGATAGGAGAGCACTCGGGGGTCAATTTATCGCATCTAGTCTAGACGCAATAAATCGATTCCTGCTGGATCGATCGCTGCCTGCCGATCTGGAGGGTAGTGTAGACACACCATCATTTTCAGAAGGGATTTAGGCATTCAGGAGTCTAAATTCCATCCTTAATACTTTTTGAAAATGAGATTTAGGCTCCTTAATTAGTTAAGTGTTTTGACACTGAACACAGCAATTCCTAAATGGATTTAAAAATCTGGGCATAAGCCTCAGTTCCATGTTAGTGAAGGGACTGTCTTTTTACTCTGTATTTGTATAATGCCTAGCACAGTGGAGCCTGATCCTTAATTGGTGCCTGTAAGCACTACTGCAGTACAAAATGCAGTACAAATAAATAATAATTCCAGGCCTCACAACCTAGTCCTAGATACTGGAAAACTGCAGAAAGAGGAAGGGGGATCCTCTTCCCTGCTCCATGTAGCTCCATTGAAATTGTTCTGCCACCCAGACTCTCACTTATGAACTGGAGTAGCTTCTATGGCACTTCAGTCACGTAGATACTATATATTCTTTATGTTTGTGAAGCTGCCTCATTAAATATAAAAAGTAAATACAAATTGGAATCTTGGGGAAAGGAGGCCAGGCCCTGGAAAGGGGACCTAGAGCTGCAAGTGACTAGTAATCCTCTCCCTCCTCAATTTGGGCTGTGATGGTAACTTTTGTTGGGGAGAGAGAGAGAGAGAGAAAGAGGGAGAGAGAGAGCATGAGCGAGCCAGCATGTGTATGGGATAGTAGTGTTGAAGATAAATATATTTATTTTCACCCCGACTGGTCTGTAGCATCTTGTTATAAGTCAGCCCAGCTGCTCAGTCTCCGTGACAATACTATAGTTGTCGACTCATTTAAACCACTCCACTAGTGCTTCATTTTGGCTTCAGTTCCACATATGAAGCAGTTG
Source organism: Chelonoidis abingdonii (assembly GCF_003597395.2). NCBI lineage: Eukaryota > Metazoa > Chordata > Testudines > Testudinidae > Chelonoidis > Chelonoidis abingdonii. Next base: position 62,932,574 of record NC_133769.1, on the reverse strand, counting down.
CAGGATCAGGCCCTAAAATAAGAGCAACGAGCTTGATCTTGGGAGGTGCTAAGCATTTCAATAAAGGTGTGGAGCATCCTTAAATCCCATTGGGTACAGTGGGATTTGTGAATGCTCATTGCTTCAAAAGTCATTCTGCACCATGCAGAACCAAGCCAAAAATGAGAAAATATTACTTGATGACTGATGGTTTTAGGTGGGACATAAATCATACACATTGTAATATTCTGTTCTAATAAGGAATACCTCAGCATGTGGTTATTGATCCAGCACTCAGTTGTCAAAGCAAACAGTTTTAAAAAGAAACTTTTTTGCAGCAGCAGAAAACACACAAACTCAGCTCATGGACAGATCTGAGCTACAGGTCTAATTCTAGTCATCCCACTGACTTCAGGCTGGGACTTCACTTTAAGCTTACTGACACTTGAGAGAAAAAGAAAGGAGATAAATTTGCCTGCTACTATGTTATCTAAATTAATATACAGAATGTGCTGAGAGACTTGTCGCAGTTTGTTAAACCATTCAAGGAGCTGGTGACATTAACTCCAATTTACAAAAAAAAAAAAAAAAAAATTGTTTCAGTTGAAGCCCATTAAAATGTTTCCCATAAAACCTCCAATTCACATTTAACATTGTAAATCATATTAGTTCCTGTATGAGTGTTATGGTCTCTAAATTTAAAACACATCTATTAATAAACCTCAGCTATTCAGAAAATTCATTATAGGACTCCCAATGCAGGTTTTATTATACTATATTTCCTACCATTGGTCCATCCACACTGAACAGATTTTTCCCCTGTAAGCTGCTAGCACTTCTTTACAAAGAGAAAGACTTCTCTTCCATTTTGTTTTTTATGCTAGTGGCCAGATAGAAGTTATCCCTGGACACTCTGCTATGCTGCTATGATACTTCCAGGCTGACTGCAAGCAGGAAGTATTTGAAATTTCATAACTGGTTCACCTGAGGTTTCCAGTCCAAATATGGAGATCCAATAGGCTAAAATAGTCTGAACAAGCAGCAGAGAATCCTGTGGCACCTTATAGACTAACAGACGTTTTGGAGCGTGAGCTTTCGTGGGTGAATACCCACTTCGTCAGACGCAGGTAGTGGAAATTTCCAGGGGCAGGTATATATACTAGCAAAGCAAGCTAGAGATAACGAGGTTAGTTCAGTCAGGGAGGGTGAGGCCCTGTTTCTAGCAGTAAGAGGTGTGAAAACACAGGGAGGAGAAACTGGTTCTGTAATTGGCAAGCCATTCACAGTCTTTGTTGAGTCAGAGCTGATGTGTCAAATTTGCAAATGAACTGAAGCTCAGCAGTTTCTTTGAAGTCTGGTCCTGAAGTTTTTTTGCTGCAGGATAGCCACCTTAAGATCTGCTATAGTGTGGCCAGGGAGGTTGAAGTGCTCTCCTACAGGTTTTTGTATATTGCCATTCCTGATATCTGATTGTGTCCATTTATCCTTTTCCGTAGTGACTGTCCAGTTTGGCCGATGTACATAGCAGGAGGGCATTGCTGGCATATGATGGCGTATATTAGTGGACGTGCAGGTGAATGAACAAGTGATGGTATGGCTGATCTGGTTAGGTCCTATGATGGTGTCGCTGGTGTAGATATGTGGGCAGAGCTGGCATCGAGGTTTGTTGCATGGATTGGTTCCTGAGCTAGAGTTACTATGGTACGGTGTGCAGTTGCTGGTGCGAATACGTTTCAGGTTGGCAGGTTGTCTGTGGGCAAGGATTGGCCTGCCACCAAGATCCGTGAAAGTGTGGGATCATTGTCAGATGGTTGTAGATCCCTGATGATGCGTTATACGCATCATATGCCAGTAATGCCCCTCTGCTATGTACATCGGCCAACTGGACAGTCACTACGGAAAAGGATAAATGGACACAAATCAGATATCAGGAATGGCAATATACAAAAACCTGTAGGAGAGCACTTCAACCTCCCTGGCCACACTATAGCAGACCTTAAGGTGGCTATCCTGCAGCAAAAAAACTTCCAGGACCAGACTTCAAAAGAGAAACTGCTGAGCTTCAGTTCATTTGCAAATTTGACACTATCAGCTCTGGACTAACAAGACTGTGAATGGCTTGCCAATTACAGAACCAGTTTCTCCTCCTTGGTTTTCACACCTCTACTGCTAGAACAGGGCCTCACCCTCCCTACTGAACTAACCTCGTTATCTCTAGCTTGCTTGCTAGCATAAGTATACCTGCCCCTGGAAATTTCCACTACCTGCGTCTGACGAAGTGGGTATTCACCCACGAAAGCTCACGCTCCAAAACGTCTGTTAGTCTATAAGGTGCCACAGGATTCTCTGCTGCTTTTACAGATCCAGACTAACACGGCTACCCCTCTGATAGTCTGAACAGTTATCTGAAGTATACTTTGGCCTATTCTTAGAGTAGAGAAAAGTCTCAAAGGAACTACCACATAAAGCTTTTTTTAAAAAAAAAAACTGTCAAGAGTGATAAGTACCATATCTTATCAGAATTTATGAGCTTGGTGCAGGCAATCCTGGATTAAACTATATTCTGTGGTCAGACTAAATGATCCTAATGTCCCTGCTGGCTTTAAAATCTATGAATCTGAAAATCAGAAGACTTATTTTCCTGTTTTAAATAATTCATGAAACAAAACAGAGTTGGGACACAAACATTGGATGACAAGGTGAAGATCAGACTTGCATACATTGACTTTTTATGGGAGACTGTCATTGCAATGTTCCATGGAAGTACAGTGCATGGGGAGGCAGGGGTGAAAGTAGAAATAGGGACTTACCGGTATGGGGCTGGGTTGGGGCCGGCTCTGGCCCCTGGAAGGGGTGGGGCCTCAGGCAGAAGGCACGGGAATGGGGGGTCAGAGCCAGCCCTGGCCCTCCCTGTACCGGTAAGTGCCCTCCCCTCTCCCGCCGGGGTAGCAGTGGCAGCTGGGGTCTCCGGCAGCAGTTTAAAGGGCCCAGGGCTCGACCATCGCTGCTGCCCTGGGCCCTTTGAACCATTGCCAGAGCCCCCGGCTGCCACTGCTACCCCAGGGCTCCGAGGGTTATTTAAAGGGCCCAGGACTCTCCTGCCTCTACCGCCCCAGCCCTTTAAATAGCCCCTGGAGCCTGGGGTAGCAGCAGTGGGCTCCAGCAGCTATTTAAAGGGCCCAGGGCAGTAGAGGCAATGGGAGCTCCCAGAGCCCCACTGCCGCTACCCCAAGGCTCCAGCGGCGGGGCTCTGGCAGCAATTTAAAGGGCCTGGGCCTTTTACATTGCCATCTGGGGAAGCCAGGCCACCTTGGTATGGCTTACCGGCTCTTGGCAGTAATGCCGTACTGGGGCGTACCGGCTTAGTTTCACCCCTATGAGGAGGGACAGAAAAGGAGATGGAGAGGCAGAAGAACAGACCATTGCTATTTTATTATTGCAGTAAGGAAAACAAATAAACAGGCCTGATGTAGGTCTTTCTTAGTCTCTCCTGTTGAAGTTGTTCCACTGTGGCTAACTAACTAAAGAGTTATTGGGCCAGAGAGCGAGAGTGACTCTATAGTTTGGTGGCTATGGAATCTATATGGAAAACCCAGGAGCCAGACCTCACACTCCAGTTATTCTTAATGCTTTATACAAAGTGGAACAGCTTCAACAGGAGACATTGAGGGTGAACCAGATCACAATATCCCATAGCTCAGTGGTTAGCAATCCCCTTCCACTCTAAAATAGCATAAGAGCTCCCTGTTCAAATGTGTTCTCCTTCTCTGCAGAGAGGGAGTTGAATCCAGGTTTCCCACACTCCCAGGTGAGTGCTCTAAGCATAAAGTTATAAGGTCAGCTCTTCCTCCAACCATTTTACGTAGAGTTAGTCAGGAGCTTAACTCATTCTTAGAAGAAACAATTTAGGTGCCTAAGCTTCCTGACATCAGGAGAGGGGTTCCCAGTTGTGGATCACAAGTAGATACAGGCACCTCCCTGCAGGTTATAATTACACATACATCTCTGTGAAATGGGTGGGGCTTAAGACACACCCTTCTCATTGGCATTTCCTATTGGCTAGTTTAGGCATCTCCCTGCCTAGAATGCTGGGTTTGTGGATCACATTCTTAGGTGCCTACCTCTTCCATTCATTATATAGGGAGCTTAGATGCCTAATCCAGGTTTTGTGGATTGCAATGTTGTCCTAAAACTTTCTGGGCACCTAAAAGTTAGGCATTTCAATTCTCAGTCACAACTCCTTGTGGATCTGGGTCTGAATGCCCAACATAATAAAAGAAATACATTATTAGGACTTGCCATGTGCATTCAGCTACATTGGATTTGGCCAGTACTTTTGTTAATCAGTGAACCAATTACAGGGATTGGGGTTTTAAAATTACTTCTCGTCTGATAGTTACAATTACGTTTTCATAAAAGATTCTCTGAAGTATGTTAAAGGAACAAACCCTATGTATCCCTTGGCATTAGCTATATTGGATCTCCCGTGGTTTTACCACTAATACATTTTGGATTAGTGCACTGCCATGGAAAATCCTGACACCCTGCATTAGGTAGTATGCTTAACAAGTTTGTGCCGTACTGTGATGTGACATATGCTGTGGCAACTTTAATTAGGAGTTTCAGCCTAAAAATTCAGTTGCCTAGATCCCTATTAGCTAATTCTCGGTGGGTAAATTAAAAATAACTGACCTTCTCTAGGTAATACAGTCTTGCTAATCATCCATTCAGAATTAAGTTAAGAATGGGATCTATATTTTAAAAAGGTATCATTCAAAGTGACTTCTTTTAAAACAGTAAGAATAAGTCATTTATTTTTTAATACACAGTACTTACTATTTCCACATTCACTGTTGACACGTTAATAGAGGTGTTCAGATAAAAAAAATAGCACCTCCCAACTTATACCTCACTCTCACTCTTAGCCAATACTCTGAAATATCAGTTTTTGAGGACATTGTCTCTGGAAGGCAGAACTGCATAAGTTAGTGCTTGTGGTAGTCAAAACAGTATTTCAAGCATTAACATGCAATTTGTAAGAGTGCTAGCAGGTAACATTGTGGATATTGCTGGCTGAGGAGAATAAGAATTCTATTTCTACTGAGGAGTGATGAGAAACTCTCCTCTTTGGTGATTGCCACAGAATTTTTAATCCTTCTTTAGGCTTTGCATATATTCCTACATGTCTGTCCTGTCGTAACCATCAATTGTTCCTGGACGTATCACCTAGAACATTAGGGATGTCTTTTTGCATCTGATAATCTTGTTGCTAGCCTGACATCAAGACACTGTCTGTTGCACCAATTTACAATCAGTGTCTGAGATTTTGTTTACCATATCTGGCTCTAATGAGCTGGGATTTCCCATCCAAACTGCTTATCCAGCTTTAAATCACAACTCTTATAACTACATGTGGTTCAGGGTCAAAATCCTGTATATTACTACGGAACCAAAGGACAAACAGCTAACAATTTTTCTGCCCACCTAACTTCTGCCAATTCACAACATCTTGAGCCCTTGCTAAGTTTGGGAAAACTGGTGTGGGATAATATAAGAACCAACCAGAACCTTTGCACAGAAGTAGAACCAAATCTTTTTTAAAGCTTTAAAAAAAGCATAATTCCCTTTGACATGCTATCACCACTATTTTTATTTTCAGTGTGCAAGCATCTCTCACTTTTTGGTTTCCTCCAGGACAGGAAGCAGAGTGCTGAAAAACTAAGGCTACGCTAACCAGTTACAGCAAGACTGGGTGACAAACTTTTATTTAGGTTTTTTTCCCCTCTATACTCTTAATCTCTTATTTATATGTGTTTTATAGTAGAGTCTAGAGGCCTCAACCAAGATTTGGGTCCTATTGTGGTTGGCACTTGACAAACACATACAAAACAGACAGACTGTGGGCCAAAGAACATACAGTCTAAGTAGGTCATCCAGACAAAGTGTATCTATACTTTAAGGAGCAATGTGATGTGTTAGCAACCATGACAGGGAACCAAGAATGCTAGGTTCTAGTCCTGACTCTGCTATTTGTCTTTGAGTAACCTTGAGCAAGGCATTTTACCCTTTTATGCCTGTTTGTCTAATTAGACAACCGTTTTAAATATTTACATAAGTGATATGCTTCCAACTAAATCATGAAAATTTGGATATACAGATGATCTTGCCATGACAATCCAAATATCAAACCTCCATAACATTGAGAAAGAATTAACTGAGAACCTCCAAATTATGGAACAATACTTCCAGAAATAGCAGCTCAAAGCAAACCCTGGAAAAACAATAGTAAGCACATTTCATCTTGATAATAGGAGTGCCAAAAACACACACTTAAAGTAGCTTTCTGTGGTAAAAATGTGTGATATGATTGTACTCCAACATATCTTGGATGAAACTCAGCTGCACCCTCACCTTCCATGATCATCTTGAGAAGGTAGCTGCAAAGATAAAAATGAGAGCCAACATAATTCAGAAACTATCAGGTACAACCTGGATTGCATCAGTATGAGTGTTGTGAACATCTGCCATACCACTTGTATATTCACTAGCTGAATATTGTGCACTGGTATGGAGCAGATGCAGCTACACGTGACTTGTGGATATCCAGCTCAATATAGCAATGTGGTGCACCACGGGAACCCTTAAGTTGACTCCAATATCATGGCTACCTGTCCTGTCTAACATTGCTCCTTCACTGATATGCTGAACTGCTGCAACATTCTGTGAAGCTCAGCGACTCCAGGAAAACAGATGTCTTCCTATCCACCAAGACCTTGACAACGCCCCACCTCCAAAACATTTAAGTCCTGCAAGCCTTTCTGGAAACATTCATTTTACCTCAAGCAATCAGGCTACGATCAGAAAGCATGGCATGGAAAGCAGATTGGGCTAAATAACACTTAAAAAATAAGCACCTTGTACTGGATCCCTCTCAGAAGGTTCTTTGGTTTGACCTTGCATGGTCATCTTGGTCAACTCTGAACCAAATTTGAACCAACCATGGTAGATGCAGACATCTAAGGCACAAATGGAAAATCAAGGAGTCCCTGGCGTGCCAGTGTGGTTCCCTATGACAGACTATCGAACATATGACTACCTACTGCCCAATTTATAAATATGAAGGAGGCATCACTGCAATAAATTCTGCTTCTCCTGATGTAGCCATTTGGCTCTATCAACTTTAGGTGAAATTGTAGTTGCTGCTCTACACTAGGTGTACGAAAGAAGATCGGACTGTGAGCACTTTGGAGTTGGGGCTGTCTCGCAGTATGTGTTTGTACATTTTATTGTAACTCATTAGATTAACACTAGTGGAAAATAAAATAAAGCGATCCAAAAATTCTCCCACTTTTTCTCAAATCAATATATAAATATATGCATCACTTTACTACAGTGGTTCCCAAACTGGGAGTTCACAAAATGTTACAGGGGGTTCTCGGAAAAAAATTCCCTCTTGGCAGCCAGAGCTGTCCCTAGGGACCCTGGGAAGCATGGGACCAGCATCCTGGAGCCCCTGGACTTCCAAGAGCTAAGCAGATCAAAGCAAGCATATCTGTCACACTGAGGAGATTTAAACTTCAAAATTCCTTATAAGAAATGGAAAGGGAGGTGAATATTTTTGGCTGTTTTTAAAATGAAATAGGCTGCTAGTATTGTTTTTAAAATTATTATGAAGAACAAGTTTAAGCTTTGTTGTAACATGCGTTGTTTGCCTGGACTGCTCAAGACCTGAATGCTTGTATAGGAGGAACTCTGAGTTGGCTTCTTAAATCCCTTCATGCTGTTTCACATCTGATACTCCTTGATGAAACATACGAGCCTTGTCTTATAACAGGCTTATTCAAAGTGATAAATGCTACGAAAGAGAGATCTTGGATGAGTGTTGCTGTTTTCATAATGTAATAAAAATACTGTCATGATAAATAATAATTAATAATAAATAGTATGCAATAAGCATGTCACATAAACATATTTTATATTGCTGAGATCACTGCTTTTATAATTTATACTCAGGTAAAGGAGAAAATCCCTGAAAATATTAATTTTCAGGAGAAGGTTCGTGATACTTGACATTTTAGTGAAAGGGGTTCACAGATTGTTAAAGTCTGAGAACCACTGCTTTACTATAACACCTAACCGTTCATTTGATTTTAAAAAAAAAATTCTCTCCTACCTACTTAAATATTATTTTACTATTGTATGTTACTCTTTGAAAAAAGTAAGACCTCACTAGATTTTGTAAGTTTTATTCATTAACTTTGGTATCATTTTACAGCAATAACAATAAAATATATATTTCATAAATATTACCATTCCTATGTATAGCTATTGTGTTACTCCCACAATGGATCACATGCTAAATGTAATAACTGACCTCTGTGGGGCATGCATTGAGGATAATTATATGCAGTTTACTTTTAAGTGTGCTGTAATTCTTAATAAAGGAAGAATTATTACAGATGCCTAATTTTCTTCTTTTAGTCCCACAGCTTCTATTCCTTCAATGACCATTTTGTTCAGACTTTAAGAGGCAGCTAACTATGTTCTGTCTATGTGTAATAGGACTGGGAGAAGGACAAGCTAATGAAAGGATATCAGATCATGTGGCTTGTAGGGTTACCAGTCATTAATAGTCATGGATGAAGTGTGCAGCCTTCCTCTAGACTGGGGGTTGTGGATTTCATGCTCCTTCCCCCATGTCCTGGGCAAAACATCCACAGAAAGTCAAATTATTCTGATTTTGTGTATGATTTGAAAAAAATAATCCTTTGTACACAACGGTGACGTCTCCACCAAGGCCGGTTTTAGGTGTAAGTGACCCAGGTAGCTCCCTAGGCTGCCAGGCTTGGCAGGTGCCAGGCTCGGGGTGCTGCTTTTGTTGTTAGTGACAAAAGGGAAAATAGAATGCTTGAAGTAAAATGTTTCAGGTATTTTGTCTTTGGATTCATTTTTCACTAACCTTTGAGAATGTTCTGGACCTTTGTAGAATCTCGTGGGACCTTCTAGACTTGCTGAGAACTACACTGTCTTCAAACTTCCTAGAATGTTGTCAGCCATGCCCTTTTGAGTATATAAGTGATGGGGTGTCTCCAGTCAGTCAGCGAGTAATAAGAATGAACTGAAGTGAAGTGAGAGCTATCATAACTTCTTACTCAGATTTGAACCTTAGCGTTCATAACCTGAGAAGTTAGCATGAACCCCTCTAAGCTTAATTACCAGCTCAGATTTGCTCTTGCTGCCACCAGCCAAAAATTCCAGGGTTTTGGCTCCCTCTGGTCTCCCCAAACCCTTCCGTGGGGAACCCCAAGACTCAGAAGCCCTGAGTCTTACCACAAAGGGAAATAACCCACTTCCCTTCCCCCTCTCTCTCCCACCCAGACTTTCATCTCTGGGCTAACCTGAGAGTTACTGATGCAATCTCTTTACATCACAATCTGTTTATGACAAGAGCCCAGCTGCAATATTGTGAACCTTGTTTTATTGTGTAATTGTGAAAGTGTGCTTGTGTTTTAAGACTTGAAGAGTATAAGTAGTGACTAATAAAGGAGATATTTAATGAGATACCACAGATACCTATCAAACCCCTATCTACACAATAATAGAAAAAATATTGTTACTTCTTTTGCCATGCTTAAAACATAATGTTTGATGATTTTCAAAGACTATGGAACATAGACTTTTGCTTCCCCTGATATTATCTTTTTTTGCCACATAGAAAATAAAATATGCCCCTGAAGAAGCCTTCAGGAGCTCAGCATAGGAAGCAAAAAGCTCAACTACTATCTAGTTTGCACCAAGAGGCAAATTTGATTGAAAATATAATATAATAATAGACTAAGCTTTAGGCAGTAGCGATCCTAGAACAGAAAAAATTGAGGAGTGAAATGTAAATGATGGAAGACCTATTACTAAGGAATGGAAATGTGAGGAAAGTGAAGGAGAATCTTCCAGCTTTCTTGGTGACATAAAGGAGAGCAATGATAAGAAGAATGTGACTCGCAGGAAAAGGAAAGTAATGACAAGAAAAAAAATCTGATTTACATGAAAAGGAGAGAAACAATAAAGAAGAATCAGCCTTGCATGATGACAGAAACAGCAGGAGCAAAATTGAACACCTCAAATCGATACATCAGATCCTGCTTTATGGCTGGTGGTCCTAAACTCTGCTGACATTGATCATACAATTTTAAACAGACTGGGCAAAAACTGAGGATAATACATTTTCCAGTAAATGAGTGGAAGTGACACTTCTTAAAGTCACACTGCAAAGAGTGTTCAAGGATGGTGAGAAACTAAATTGGCATTGGTTAGTTTAGTCAAAACCAACTGACCAGTATTCTGTTTTTGTTGCAAAAAAATTGACAATACCAAATCATAGCTTGTGCTTACTGGGCTCAATTACTGGCATAACTTAGCTGATGATCTGAAGCAACATGAAAAGTCACCCAGCCATTTTATGGCCTACTCCAAATTGATGGAGGTTGAGTCCAAGCTCAAGCTGAATAAATGCACAGATGCAGAAAACCAGTGCATTATTAATGTAGAAATACAGCATTGGAAGAACATGCTTGAATGTTTGATCTCAATTACCCTCTTCCTTGCAAAAAACAATTTGGCTTTCTGGGGATTTTGGATAAGTTGTTGTAATTTCCTCAGTTTGGTAGAGCTCCCTGGGAAATATGACAATGTCATTTGTGAGTACCTATGTCGAGTATTTTGTAAATAAGCTATGGACCATTATTGCAAGAAAACAATTCAAAACAAATTGATTAAACATAGGACAAGGAAGGTGTTTGATATCATATTGATGTGGCTCACCAAAGCAAAGTACTGTGACATAACAATGGACTGCACTCCCAACATTAGTCATGGTGAAATGATGTCATTCACAATAAAATTTGTTGACGATGAGGATGACTATATCCAAGTAAAGGAAAACTTTATCTGTTTCCAGTCTGTGGACCACTCTACTGGAAAAGGCCTAACAAAACTGTTTATGAACGTTTTGAATGAGAATAAAATAAAGCTTCAGGACTGCCACAGCCAAGGCTATGACAACGGCGTGAACATGAAGGGAAGAAACAGTAGCATCCAGACAAGAATTCTTGTGCTGAATCCAAAAGCTTTCTTTGTGCCTTGTGGCTGCCATTCCCTCTAGCTAGTTGTGTCAGATGCAGCATCATCTTCTTTAGATTCTGTATCTCTCTTCGGAGTACTGCAAAGGATATGTCCTGTTTTCAGCATTAAGTATCAGATGGAAGATCCTCATGGACAATGTTACTAATCTGACCATGAAGCCACTAAATGACACTAACTGAGAGAGTCTCATTGACAGTGTAAGGTCAGTGAGGTACCAAGTGACTGAGGTTTATGACGCCCTAATGGAACTGGTGAAATTGAGTAAAGCCAAGGCCAGATTCCAACATGAGGTGCAAAGCCTGGCAAACCAGATCACTGACTTCAAATGTCTGGTCTCAGTTATGGTTTGTCACGTTATCCTGTTCCAAGTAAATGTTGTAAGCAAGGTATTAAAGGCTTAGTCAATGGACATTGCGACCGCTACTACTTTGATGAGAAGCTGCCTTGATTTAATTGTGACCTACAGAGACATTTGAAGATGCCATCACTGCTGCCAAAGAAGTCGTGGAAAGCGTAGGAATTGAGCCTGTCTTCTAGGAAACTCGTATTCATCGGAAGAAGAGGTGGTTTGGTTACGAGGGCAGAGATGAGGTGATGGGAAGCTCGGAAGAAAAATTAATGAAGGAGTTTTTCTTCGCTTGCTTGTTGACACTACATGAGCATCCATCGAAGAAAGGTTTGGACAAATGAAGCACCATGAAAACATCTGGGGGGGGGGGGTTGTATGATCTTAGTAAGCTGCCGGTGTACAGGAACACAGTCTTGAACAATTGTCTTGACCTTCACCAGATGCTGACACATGGGGAATGTTTGGACGTCAATCATAAAGACCTCTATGTTGAACTGGAAAACATCTGTCACATTTTGCCACATGAGAAGCACTCACCACTCCAGGTTCTCCAATTTATTCATGGTGCAGAACTGAAGGACACTTTTCCTTATGTGTGGTTAGCACTGAGAATTCAGCTTCTACTGCTGGTCACAGTCGCGAGTGGTGAGTGCAAGTTTTAGAAGCTCAGACTCATTAAAACATTTCTCCAGTCGATGAAGGCCAACAAGAGATTGACATCACTTGCCGTTTTATCACTTGAAAATGCCATTGGCCAGTCTTTGGATCTCTCTGACGCTGTGCTTCAGTTCATGAGGGCAAAGGTGAGAAAAGCACCTTTTGAACTAAAGGACTAGGATTAACATTCTAAGACTGTTATGTCCTGTAACACTATTTAATACTGGTCCACCTAATATTGGTGCATAGTTCAATTTCTTGATGTTCGTACAGTTCAGTTATTCTTAAAATTAAAAAGTTTTTATAAGATTAGAGAAAATTATTTTTTTATTTGCTTTTATATGGCATGAATAAATACAAATATATAGATCCTACCATACAAATTTAAACCATGCATGTAAATCGTGCAATCAAAATCATGAAATGGGCTAAAAAAGGAATAAAAAATAAGGTATTCAAAAGTTTAACAAGCAGAGGGGGGGCACCAAAGATGCTTCTCGCCTGGGGTGCCATTTGGTCTGGGGCCAGCCCTGATCTTCAAAATCATGCTGTCTGACTGTTTCCAAGATGCTCCTGGGATTGCCAGCACCAATGCCTGCCAAGTTTGGTTCTGTTTTATTAATTTGATGCATGGCATGATGACATTCTTTCAGTTTGACATGTTTGAATTCTGTCTTTCAACATACTGCTTCAGGCCTGTTTTTTCTAGCTTCCCACCAGGTGGTGTCATTTTCCAGCAGTCAGCTATAGAGGCACAGTCCACTGACTCCATCTTCTACAATTACTAACCTAATCCAATATAGGCCCTGTCTACGTTAAGGATATCTGCGTTGGTGTAAGTACATTGGTGCAGACTCATAATGCAGATCTGCTACACTGGCACCCGGTACCATACCAAAGTAAACTTTGTAGTTTACTTTGTAAACCCCACTGTAGTTTAGTAGTTTAAACTCCACTGTGCAATGATGCCATGAATCTATGCTAGGATTCTGACCAACCATAACTACCTGGATGTAGTTATACCAGTGCAAATTTTCTTAGTGAGTGGAGGTATAATTCAGGCCCTATTTAATGTTGTCTTCACATGCAAATAACAACATGGCTTTATACAGTGTAACCCCTCTAATTTTTACAAATAATGGGAAGACATGTTGCAAACTACTGAATTTAGCAAACTGAGTACATAAACAATGGAAGAAACAAGGGATATACCATCAGATGTAACCAGATCAATTGTCTTTGACAACTCCAGTTTAGTTTTGATTTATAACTCTTCATAACTTACTAGTAAATGCAGTGCAGAATAGTTTGTAAAACTAGTGAGTTCATAGAATATAAGGGTTGGAAGGGACCTTAGGAAGTCATCTAGTCCAACCCCCCACTCAAAGCAGGACCAATCCCCAATGGCCCCCTCAAGGATTGAGCTCACAACCCTGGGTTTAACAGGCCAATGCTCAAACCACTGAGCTACCCCTCCCCTGCAATTTGTAGCCATTCAGTTGCACTGTCACACTCTGCCATTAGATCTGCACTAAGAAGTGAGAGATCCCACCTCTTGTGTGCAAATATTAAAGTCTCAGTGGTCTTTTTTTACATTTGCTCACCATACTTGAAAACCATCTACCTTAGTCCCATTCTGTACGAGTCTGGTCCTTTCAGAGAATTAAACATCCAATTTTAAAAGGAAGGGTGGACACTCTGTCATAACTCAATAATCTGGATAATTTGGCTAAGCATTCAAACCTTTTGGTCTCTAACTAAAAGGAAATTGACTTCCGAACTTTCAGTCTTAATCCATCACTAATAGACTAATGATTGATTCAACCAGTGGTTCTTTGGTATGGATTTTTTTCCCTAATGACTTACTACCCTTGTTAGAATATGTGTAATGATTATGTTTAGTAATAACATTCTAGGTTTAGGATGTCCCGCTTCGGCCGAGAGTTGGGACAGTCCCTTTTTTAAGCCCTGTCATGGCTGTTCCAACTTTTTGGCAAAAGTGGGCATTTGTTAAACAAGTGGGATTTAGAGAAATATGCAGGGGGTCAGCGGCAATGCCAGCTCCACGTGGGGGTGAGAGGCAGGGTTCTTGCAGGGTACAGGCAGGGTTTGGGCGAGCAACAACATCAGACCCAGCCTTTGGGAAATACGGTCACCCTATCCAGTATGTGTGTCGCTGCTCATCCGAGTCCTGCCTGCTCCTGAGCATGGGTAGGGGGACTCTGGCAAGTGGCTTGGGCCATTCCTGTGTGGAGGTGAGACTTGGGTGAGCGGCTCGGGGTGAGCGGCTCAGGCCAGCCCCTCATGTGGGTCAGAGGCGGGAGGGCATCACATTTTCCCATTGGGAAATATAGTCATGCTACCTAGGATACCTAGAGATGGGCAAAGTTTTCTGATGAATAGTTTATTTACTGAAAAAATTAATTTTGGTCAACTAAAAACTATTTGTGAATTTAACACAAATTTGCCAAATAGATTTGGCAAAAATAATAATAATAAGCATAGGGTGGCAGGAGGAGGGTCTCCCTTATAAACTTTAACTCGGTGGATAGAGCATTCAAATGGATTTAATTCCACCACCACCTTCCCCCAAAGATGGAGAAGAGTCTCCCACATTGTAGGACAGTGCCCTCACCACTCTGGCTTGCTCTAGCTAAACAACTGGTCCCTATTATTCATAAAAGCAACTCAGAGTCATTCATAATGACAATGAATAGTCCTTAAGAGGGGGGAGAGAGAGAATGAGAACGTCTCTGTACCCTAGTGGAGAGACACCTGAGTTCTAGTGCCCTTGCTCCTATGAGTATTCATAGAAAATGGAGCAGCTTCAATAGGAGAGAGTGAGCTGTTTTGTTTTGTTTTTTTGGCAATTTTTTAATTTGGTTTGGTTCGAACTGATTTTTTGTTTTGTTTCTGAACTGCCAGGGAACTGAAAAAAAATCAGTTCTTCACTCAGCTCTAATCACAGAATATTAGTGTTGGAAGGGATCTCAGGAGGTCACCTAGTCCAACCTCATGCTTAAAGCAGGACCAATCCCTGACTAAATCATCCCAGTCAGGGCTCTGTCAATCCTCACCTTAAAAACCTCTAAGGAAGGAGATTCCACCACCTACCTAGGTAACCCATCCCAGTGCTTCACCACCCTCCTAATGAAAAAGATTTTCCTAATATCCAACCTAAAACTCCACACTGCAACTTGAGACCATTACTCCTTGTTCTGTTATCTGCTACCACTGAGAACCGTCTAGATCCATCCTCTTTGGAACACCCTTTCAGGTAGTTGAAAACAGCTATCAAATCCCCCCTCATTCTTCTCTTCTGAAGACTAAATAATCCCAGTTCGCTCAGCCTCTCCTCTTAAGTCATGTGCTCCAGCCCCCTAATCAATTTTGTTGCCCTACGCTGGACTCTTTCCAATTTTTCCACACCCTTCTTGTAGTGTCGGGCCCAAAACTGGACACAGTACTACAAATGAGGCCTCACCAATGCTGAATAGTGGGGAATGATTGTGTCCCGTGATCTGCTGGCAATGCTACTACTTATAAAGTCCAAAATGTTGTTAGCCTTCTTGGCAACAAGGGCATACTGTTGACTCAGATACAGCTTCTTGTCCATTGTAACCGCTTTTCTGCAGAACTGCCTAGCCGCTTGGTCCCTAGTCTGTAGCAGCACACGGGATTCTTCTGTTCTAATTGCAGGACTCTGCACTTTTCCTTCTTGAACCTTATCTGATTTCTTTTGGCCCCATCCTCTAATTTGTCTAGGTCTCTCTGTATTGTATCCCTACCGTCCAGCATATCTACCACTCCTCCAGTTTAGTGTCATCAGCAAACTTGCTGAGGGTGCAATCCATGCCATCCTCCAAATCATTAATGAAGATATTGAACAAAACCAGCCCCAGGACCGATCCTTGGGGAACTCCGCTTAATACCGGCTGCCAACTAGACATGGAACCATTGATCACTACCTGTTGAGCTTGATGATCTAGCCAGCTTTCTATCCACCTTAAAGTCCATTCATCCAACCCATACTTCTTTAAATTGCTGGCAAGAATACTGTGGGATACTGTATCAAAGCTTTGCTAAAGTCAAGAAATAACACATCCACTGCTTTCCCCTCATCCACAAAGCCAGTTATCTCATCATAAAAGGCAGTTAGGTTAGTCAGGCATGACTTGCCCTGGTGAATCCATGCTGACTGTTCCTGATCACTCTCCTCTTCTCTAATTGCTTCAAAATTGATTCCTTGAGGACCTGTTCCATGATTTTTCCAGGGACTGAGGTGAGACTGACTGGCCTTTGGTTCCCCGGATACTCCTCATTCCCTTTTTTAAAGGTAGGTACTACATTAGCCTTTTTCCAGTCATCCAGGACTTCCCCCAGTCGCCATGAATTTTCAAAGATAATGGCCAATGGCTCTGCAATCACATTTGCCAACTTCTTTAGCACCCTCGGATGCAGCACATCTGACCCCATGGACTTGTGCTCATCCAGCTTTTGTAAATAGTTGTGAATCACAGAGGGCTGGTCACCTCCTCCTCAGACTGTGCTGCCCAGCGCAGTAGTCTGGGAGCTGACTTTGTTTGTGAAGACAGAGGCAAAAAAAGCATTGAGTACATTACCTTTTCCACATCCTCTGTCATTAGGTTGCTTTCCCCATTCAGTAAGGGGCCCACACTTTCCTTGACCTTCTTCTTGTTGCTAACATACCTGTGTTCTAATGTCACAGTCTTTAAGCAAAACTTCTTTACTGATCGTAAAAAGTACAGATTGTGGGTGAAAAACTGGCTTCACTGAAGCTAATGGGGGGTTTGCCATTGACTTCAGTGGGTCTAGGATTTCACAATTTGTCTCTGAATTCGCTGTTTATGATTGTTGATATTTCACCACCACCACCACCACTGTGAAACTAGATTTTAGATTTTCAAAAGCTAGAAGCTGCTGCTGAGAATATCAAACACTAGCCCATGGTGACCTAAGAACTGAATTATGGAAGCCATGGATGGCCAATTGCCTGTGCCTAGACGAGAGAAACCAGAAAAACTTGCACACAATCACCTAATTTATGCTACAGGAACTGTATGCACAATTCCTTCCAAATGAGATTATTTAAGAGATACAGAGATGTGAAGGTAACGAGAAAGTTTTGTAAAGAGAAAAGAAATTAAAATCTGCATAGTTCTCTAATGAGTTTCTAATACAAAAAACCTATCACAATAGTTAAACAAGTGTGCAGCTTGGCTCCATTTTTTCTATATGCTCATGCATGAGGAAGATATCGTTTAAATGTTTGTCTCCTCCAATTACAGTGTGTCAAAGGCGGAGAAGGACTGTCTTTGTACATTAGGGATAATATTGCTCCTCTTTGCAGAACATATATTCTGTGTCTTAAGGAACAGCTTTAAAAAGCATTTTCTATTTAAAAATTAAACTTCTAACTTGAATTGATTTCTAGCACTATAATTAAAAAACACAATCCCAGATCTGAACTACTGGATTCCTAACCTGGATTTTGAATTCAATTATGTGGTCACCATTGTCATGAAGGGTTGAAACAAAATCCCAGATCAGAAGATCTCCAAATCCTGTGGCTGGATGAAATCAGAAGCTAAAATTTGTAGGTCTGGCTTGTTAATTAGATAAGAAAGGTAAGAAAAACAGATGGACTAATGAAAAGTAGAAGGGTTTGTCATGGTATAATTCCCCACTCTGAACCTTAGCGTCCAAAAGATGGGGTACCAGCATGAATTCCCCTAAGCTCAATTACCAGCTTAGTACTTGTAGCGCTGCCACCAACCAGGAATTCCAAGTGGCCTGGATACCTCGGTCCGCCCAAACCTTGTCGGGGACCCCCAAGACCTCAGATCTTCTGGTCTTAACATAAGGAAAGGATAATACCCTTTCCGTCCACGCCGCGTTGCCTCTCCCAGGGTTCCCCCCTCCCTCGGTACCCTGGAAGATTACTGTGATTCAAACTCCTTGATCCAAACAGAGAAGAAATTCACCTTCCACCTCCTCCTTCCTCTCTCTACCTCCCAGAACTCTACCTGAGAGAGAAAGTCTATCCTAGACAAAGATAAAATTAATCCTCTCTCTCGCCCTTCCTCCTTTCTCCCACCAATTCCCTGGTGGATCCCAGACGCGGCAGTGCCCTGGGTCTCATCAGAATTAAAAAACCAATCAGGTTCTTAAACAAGAAAAACTTTTAATTAAAAGAGAGAAAAACAGTAAAAATTATCTTTGTAAATTTAAGATGGATTAGGTACAGGGTTTTTCAGCTATAGACACTGGAAATACCCTCCTAGCCTAAGTATACCAGTACAAATTAAAATCCTTTCAGCAAAATACAAATTTGAACTCCTTCCAGCCAAAATACACAATTGAACTCCTTCCAGCCAAATGCACAATTGAACTCCTTCCAGCCACATGCGCATTTGCAAAAAAAGAAAGCCTAACTCGCCTTATCTACCTAGTACTTACTATTTTAAACTTATAAAAGCCTGTATCGGAGAGATTGGAGAGAAACCTGGTTGCACATCTGGTCACTCTCAGAACCCAGAGAGAACAACCACCAAAAACTAGCAGCACACACACCAACTTCCCTCCCTCAAGATTTGAAAGTATCCTGTCCCCTGATTGGTCCTCTGGTCATGTGACAGCCAGGCTTACTGAACTTGTTAACCCTTTACAGTTAAAAGAAATATAAAGTACTTCTATTAACTCTTACTTATCTGTTTATGCCAGGGTTATACAGACTCTTCTTCTTTACATTGCTGACTCCTTAACAGGCAGTGGCACGAGGCAAGAAGAATTGAAATTAACATGCTATCTGCTGAGTCTTCCTTGCAATGTATATAAGGAGAACATAATTCAGGATCATATTTAGTTGTATTGTGTCTTCTATCCTTCTATCCTCTAGTAACCACAAACAGTATTCTTTGAAAAACCCATAATAAATATCTTGTTCTAGTTCTGAAGGATAGTTCTCTTATAAATGAAAGTGGAATACACTGCCCATAAATTAAAGAGTACAACAAACTTCAAAATGAGATATCAACTTTCCTGTTAGGGATAAGCAAAGTAACTCTTAAATCAGATATCAACCATTTCTATTTGCCAAGGTTCAACTGCCTCTGCTTGTCAAAGCTTGTTTGTTGTGTATCTGATCTATGCAATTTAATGATAAACAATAGGGTGAAGACTGAAACATTAGAGTTGGAATTTTATTGCAGAAAGCTCCCCAGTACAGAGTATCAAATCCAATAGTTCTAAAAAGCCTTTATTCGACTCAATGGAGAAATACCAAACTAATAAATAACTGTTGTAGTTTACCTTACAAAGAGTTACCTACAATATTGGTGGATGGAAGTTTATCAAGTATGTTTTCAATATTTTTCAGAATTTCAGTTGATTATATGGTACGTTTTGAAAAACAAAAAGAAGCTTCTACAACTGTTGTATAGTCAGGGTTACATCAGATTTGTTGTTGCACCTAATTGTGTCTGACAGGCTATGCCTGTACTGTGAGCCGGGGTGGATTCCCAACTCGCCTGTGCATACTTGCAGTAGTTCAATGAGAGCTAGCATCAGTATAAAGAGTAATGTAGCCACAGCAGCACAGGCAGTGATAGCACAGCGTTGGCATGATGAGTGCAAACCCTCCTGAATGCTGAATGCATATCTAAGCCATGTCATTGCTGCCAGTGCTACTATGGGTGCATTACTCTTTAGACTTGTGCTAGCTCTCATCAAGCTACCATGAGTATGTGTATGCAAACTGGGAATCACACCCCTAACACAGAATTTAGAGGTAACCTTAGTCATTGTTCTAAATCGAATGATGCTGTTGGAGGGATAGGTGAAATAGGATTTGTATCTGTGTTATCACCCCAAAATAAATTTTATTATATTGAAACTATTCTCAATAAAATAATTGTAAAATAAGGGTAACCCACACTTACCCAATGTCCCTCTCTAGCTAAAAGACGCAAGTCTGTTAACTCAAAGGCAGCAGCAGACTCAAACTCTAGTCTATGTGGTCCAGGCACAAAGCCACTGAGCCTGGGCTACACAAGTCAAATACTCTGCAGAAATGCCCTAGAAAAGTGGTGTTGGTAAATTACATTAGCAGCTATGGTATCATAACATACCATGGGTTTTCAGAATTTCATCATTTGGACATTTTTCCCAGCAGTTCTGTCTTTGAAAGGCATCCATTTCAGGAGCTAGCTAATGTCTCAGTGCTAGCCAATTACCATTCAGAAATATGTTGCACCACTGGAAACTTGTTTCACTTAACACGCTTTCAAGTTTCAGAGTGGTAGCCGTGTTAGTCTGTATCAGCAAAAAGAACAAGGAGTACTTGTGGCACCTTAGCCCTGGCCTACACTACGAGTTTAGGTCAAATTTAGCAGCTTTAGATCAATTTAACCCTGCACCCGTCCACACAACAAAGCCATTTTTGTCGACTTAAAGGGCTCTTAAAATCAATTTCTGTACTCCTCCCTGACGAGGAGATTAGCACTAAAATCGACATCGCCGGGTCGAATTTGGGGTAGTGTGGATGCAATTTGACGGTATTGGCCTCTGGGAGCTATCCCAGAGTGCTCCATTGTGACCGCTCTGGACAGCACTCTCAACTCAGATGCGCTAGCCAGGTAAACGGCAAAAGACCTGGGAACTTCTGAATTTCACTTCCTGTTTGGCCAGTGTGGCGAGCTCATCAGC
>NC_133769.1:62849434-62895907 GCF_003597395.2 Chelonoidis abingdonii | reverse complement strand
GTCAGGTCCTCACTGTTGTACTCAGCCATCTATTAAAACTACTAAAATGTATGAGCAAGCTTGGTCTAGGCATGTGGAAAATTGTGTTATCATCCTGGCATGGAAACATCCTGGTGTTCAACATGAAAGTTGCAGCCCTGCTAGGAGACTCACCTCGTGCCACACGTGCCATGTTGCGTTGAAGCTGCGGTTCTCGAGAATTGAATGTCTTCACCTTGGATGTGGCAGGGGAGTGTCCCTATCGATAACAGGGTATTTGAGATGGTCATCGCATCCTTGGAGGGTGTTAATTCTGAACTGGGGCTCAGCCAGGGCACCCATTCCATTCGCATGTCACAGACACCTGTGTTACATAAGGGCCAGAGATACTATATGGCTTTCCAAGGACCAATGTTCCATCCTGGGAGGATGGTTTTGTGTATGGGAACCTGAAGTCAGGACAAGCCTTATCTTAAAATGTTGGACCTGACTTAATGGTGCATGTGTAATTTAATGGATGATATAGCAGTGATGAAGTACTTAAATATCTAGTTCTTCCTATTTGTTGTAGAGCCTTTAAAAGAAATTTATGAAGAAGTGGTAGGGCAATTACAGTGATTCAGTGGATAAAAGGCTTGCCATTGTAAACAAAAACAAATGGAAATGGTTTGGGTTGTGATTCACGCACTAGCATAGGACTTATTATTTTATAAAAATTTTGTATTGGTTTATTTTGTCCTAAAATTATAGTTAATGTTAATAAAGCTAATTTATTGCTCCTAATAAATACAAGGGGTTGTTAGGTGGGGTCTAAGAATTGTTCTTAGCCCGAAACTAAATGGGGAGCTGAAGGGTATATAGTTGTTTACTTTAGATAAAATGTGGTTTACAGGGTGCTTATGCATAGGGAAGCATCTGTGGCTCACTTACCTAGGAACATTCTGGAGAAGGCCAGGGAGGGTATGAGTCAGCATGTGGACTGGAGCACTATAAGCAGTTGATAAACAACCCATATATGGGTATGTTTAACTCTGATTGGTTAGTTCATATTATGTAAATTTTATATAATGTTATATAACTTGTTATATAAGACCATGTGCTATAAGTAGCAAGGGGAGGGCTCCTGCTGGAGGACTCTGCCTGATTCTTTGTACCAGGGCTGTCTTTGTGCTCATGTTGAATAAAGTTTTATTGAATTGAATTGCATTGGATTGAAGTCCCCTGATTTCTACCCAGCATCAGGCTCACTGGGAACACCCAATCCCAACAGGTTTCAAACAGCAGTGCCCTCTTTTCCCATACCAAGCTGTTGGGTTGATCATTTAAAGGGGGGGCTGTATGGTCGCAAATGCATCCCAACTCTCAGGGCAAATTATCATTAAACCCTCTTGCTTTTGAAGGCGTTATTATATTTACAAAGGTACACTCACAGAGGTGCCTTTTCTGGCTTCATGGTCCATGAGCCTGCCTTGGACGTGTTGGGGAGTATTGGCTTCAGGGTGATAAACAGTTCTGGCGGTCGAGGAGAATGGTTTCTTCACTTGCGTGCTGGTGTGCTATCCTCCTCCTCCACTGCTGCGAGTCCCTGCTGTAGCCTTTGTCCACTCATGCCCTGGAGATTTTTTCAAATATTTTGGCATTTCGTCTTTTGGAACGGAATTCTGATAGCACAGATCGTCTCCCCAAACAGTGATCAGATCCAGTATCTCCCTTTCGCCATGCTGGACTCTTTTGCAATTCTGGTATCTCCTGTGAAAGACAGCCCCTGGTACAAAGAATCAGGCAGAGTCCCTCCAGCCAGGAGCCCCTCCCCTTGCTACTTTATAGCACATGGTGCTTATATAACAAGTTATATAACAATTTATATAACAATTTACATAATATGAACTAACCAATCAGAGTTAAACATACCCATATATGGGTTTGTTTATCACATGCTTATAGTGCTCCAGTCCACATGCTGAGCTCATACCCCTCCCTTGGCCTTCTCCAGAATGTTCCTAGGTCAGTGAGCCACAGCATGCTTCCCTATGCATAAGCACCCTGTAAACCACATTTTATCTAAAGTAAAACAACTATACCCTTCAAAACCGTTCCCACATCTTATGAGGGTTGAAGAAGCCAAAAGACTGTGGCTTACCATGGCTGCCTGCAAGCTGAATTCTGTTGCTCGGCCCTGCGTATGTGATCTCTCACACCAAACCAGCAGGCCCTCAATATAAGAGGCAAAATGCGACCTTGTACCAAGAGCACATGTGCTATGTAATGTTAACAGCTTGGTTCACCATGAAAGAGTCTACCCATTGTTCTCTAAAATGTGTTTTTTTAAATACTACTCTCCCTTTTTCTCCCGCAGCTGCAAATGTTTCAACGCTCCCCCATCATCTCCATCCCAGAGGCTGGCACAGATAAGAAGGTGAAAAAAAATGCACTCACAATGAAATGTTCTTTGAGCTCATGCAGTCCTCCCGCACTGAATGAGCTCAGCAGAATGTGTGGAGGCAAACAATGTCAGAGTCCAGAAAAGCAGAAAATGAATGCGAGGACAGGAGGGACAAGCAAACTGAGAGGTGGTGGGAGCAAGATGAGAGCTGGCAGCAGTACGATAAGAGGAGGCAGGATGCAATGCTGAAGCTATTGGGGGATCAAACTAATATGCTCCAGGGTCTGGTGGAGCTGCAGGAAAGGCAGCAGGAGCACAGACCGCCACCCGCCATCGTCCCCAAGTTCCATAGCCTCCTCACTCAGATGCCCAAGAACATGAGAGGGCCTCCGGGCACCCAACCACTCCACCCCAGAGTGCTGCCCAAGTAACAGAAGGCTGAAACGTCTTTCTAAAGATCAACTTCTATAAATTCAACCTAACTTCCTGATGCAGACATACGCTTAGAGACTAACAAATTTATTTGGACATAAGCTTTTGTGGGCTAAAATCCACTTCATCACATGCATGGAGTTGAAAATATAGGAGCAGGTATAAATACATGAAAGGATGGGGGTTGTCTTACCAACTCTGAGGTCAGTCTAACGAGAAAAGTCAATTAACAGCAGGGTACCAAGGGAGGAAAAATAATTTTTGAGTACTTGTGGCACCTTAACTACTGGACTATCCTTACTCTGGTGTGGTAAACCCGGAACAAACAGCTACAAAAGCAGGTGGGAGGGGTAGTAATTAGTCACAGGGGGTTAAAAGGCCTCTCCCTATCAACTGAGGAGAGATAACCACAGGGAAATAAAGTTCAGCTGGAAAAGGGGTTACTAGGGAACTAATTAGGTTCAGCTGGCTCCAAGTGCTTGAGACCTTTTTTAACCCTCCCCTGCGTGGAAGGAGGGGAATGTGAGAGAGTGAGAAAAGCACGGAAGCTGCCAGTAGGCTGGGTGCAGCAAGACACTGAACCCTTCCAGGAAGGAAGGCTGCACTCCCTCCCCAGAAGGGAAGGAAAACAAGCACAAGGGACTGACTGAGGAAAGGAATAGCCGGACCCTATGCTACCTGTAAGGATTTGTCTTGCCCAAGCCTGTGCCTCCAAGGCTAAAAAGGACTGAGCCTGCTGAAGAGAAGGTGGTACTTTGCCACATTGGGTATATGTGCCTGAATCTCTCTCTCTCACTCACCTTCATACACACATTCACACTGACTGTTAACATGGAGAATAATCCAAAGTGTTTCATGTCCCAATCTGTAATATGCCTTAGGTCCTTTGATGGTGTCCTTTGAATAGATATGTGAACAGAGTTGGCACTGGGGTTTGTTGCAGGGTTTGGTTCCTGGGTTCCTGGGTTTTTGTTGAGTGGTGTATAGTTGTTGGTGAGTATTTGTTTATTTAACAGAGCCAGAAGGGTACCCAGAAGTCACCTACTACAAGACAGGCCCACAAAGAAAGTAACCGAACACCACTAGCTGTCACCTACAGCTCCCAGCTAAAACCTCTCCAGCACATCATTAAGGATCTACAACCTATCGTGAAGGATGATCCCTCACTCTCACAGACCTTGGGAAACAGACCAGTCCTTGCTTACAGACAGCCCCCCAACCTGAAACAAATACTCACCAGCAACTACCCACCACATATCCACCTTCTTTAAGGGAGAGCATAGAAGAGCTGCTCCTCTTCCAGTTCCCTGGCAACTTCTAGAGAATGTGCTGCTATTCTCCTCCTCAGTCCAGTTAAGAGCAGAGCACTGTCTACACTTCCATATGCTCAGGTTATTCACTAAAACGTATTACAGATTGGGGCATGAGACATTTCGGATTATTCTCCATGTTAACAGTCAGTGTGAATGTGTGTGAGAGAGAAAAAGATACAGGCACATATACCTAGAGTAAGGATAGTCCAGTAGTTACGGGTGTGACATTGCAGTCTATATGGTTTTACAAAAAAATATGCTAATGAGTGAATAATATATAACTGGAATATGCTCCATGCAAAAGGTCTCTTGTAAAGTATCATTACAAAGCCTATAATCTACTGAGTGTGATCATCCTATTTGTACAAATGTACGATTCTTGTATCTGAAACTAGAAATATGAAATATAACTGAGGGCATATTGTAATTATGTAAAGTGTGAGCCATTAATGGTGGTTTGGAATCTTGATGACTCCCATTAACCAGGACAATTGTATGCAGATGGGTGTATTTTACCTATAAGTCTTCCTGTATACGTGTGTGCTGGCAAGTGAGTAATGAAGTCTTGCAGTGACATGTGATCATGTCATCTGAACTGGAATCCATCTTTAACCTGGTGTCTTTCATTGGAAGGAGGGCGGTGGGAACCCAGAGAGGGACAAAGATTCCCGCCTTATTCAACATGTTATTCATGTGTGAGAGACCAAAGGAGAGAACCATCATAAAGAATGCCCTAGCCTATCAGCTGCAGCTGGAACAAGAGCTGTTTACAGGAAAGAATTATGCCCAGGCCTGGCAAGGTGTCCAGTCTGCGGAAAGAACTTACTGAAGCAGTTCTGAGGCTGAGATCTCATCTGTGTTCAGTTTGATTAGACATAGATTTGTGCATTTTATTTTATTTTGCTTGGTGACTTACTTTGTTCTATCTGTTACTACTTGGAACCACTTAAATCCTACTTTCTGTATTTAATAAAATCACTTTTTACTTATTAACTAACTCAGAGTATGTATTAATACCTGGGGGAGAAAACAACTGTGTATCTCTCTCTATCGGTGTTACAAAGGGCAAACAATTTATGAGTTTACCCTGTATAAGCTTTATACAGGGTGAAATGGATTTATTTGGGTTTAGACCCCATTGGGAGTTGGGCATCTGAGTGTTAAAGACAGGAACACTTCTGTTTGCTGCTTTTAGGTAAACCTGCAGCTTTGGGGCAAGTAATTCAGATCTTGAGTTTTTGTTGGAGCAGACAGGAGTGTCTGGCTCAGCAGGACAGGGTGCTGGGGTCTCGAGCTGGCAGGGAAAGCAGGGGTAGAAGTAGTCTTGGCACATCAGGTGGCAGCTCCCAAGGTGGGGTTCTGTGATCCAATCCATCACAACGGCCATTAACTTACCACTGTGGAAATCTGGGTTCAATTCCTTTCTCTGTTACTTTGGGCAAGTTACTTAGTCTGCTTCAGGTCTCAGCTGTAAAACAGTACTTCCCTACCTCAAAAGGGTGTTGCAATGATAAATATTATGAGGTGCTTAGTCACTAAAGAAATAGGGGTTATGAAAATACCCTACTGAGATACATTTATACATACAGGCCTGCTTTCTGAGTTATCAGCTTGACACCTTCCATGAGCACTAGGCCCAAGTGGAAAACCTACTTAAGTCAATGGGACTCTTTTTTATTAACTTGAATAGGCTTTGGATCAGGCTGCAAATTACTACACAAATCTTCCTTTAAAATTACCAAACCCATACCATTCAGAAAAAAAAAATCCCTTTACCCTTATATTCTGATGATCTTCCAAATGAAAAGAAAAGAATGCACAGTGTTTGCAAGGAATTCTAATCGTCACTCAGAGTATTTATATATGGGACAAAACCCCCAATACTTTGGGGAAACTTCTTGAATTTTGTTGAACGTAAGATGTTGCAATTTTCACCAGGAAATGCAGACTTTTGCAGTAAATTTGGGTGAAATTACACCCTCTTGGCAAAGTTCCATTTTTTTGAATGCCTTAACTGGTATTTGAGAGCGTGGAAGAAAATGTTTGTGTATTTGTTTGTTTGTGAGAACTGCATTTCTTGAGGAAATGACAGTTTTCTGATCATGTAACTGCCTTAATTTTTCACAAAGTGTCTGAGACAAAGACGTTCAGTATTAGGTTAAAAAAAAGAAAAGAAAAGCAATTACCGACCAGCACATCTCTTTCTGAGAATCTCTCCCACCCAGTCTCTGTTGCACCACTGACACTAGCATTGTACACATTTCCCACAGCCATCTTTACTGACGCACTTTACTCTCTCACTCCCCTGGGGAACACTTTCCAGGAACTTAAGGCCACTGATTTCTACTCTTTCCAAACCCTCTTCACAACTCACATTTTTGGTGACACTTACACAAAGTTAGCCAACCAATCAAAAGGACACCTTGAAGGATACATTTGCTAGTTATATCAATTTATAAATTAAAAATGTTCATACATGTATATCTAAAATATATAAGGCTGAATTCTTCAGTCCACTAAATTCATTTTGTGCTGTTTACATGGCACAATGGGTTCTTAAAACAGCTGGAGAATTGCCTGGAGAATTTCCACTATGTTGGCCGTATCTCCATTGACATTAACCTGGAAGAGGTGACTCAGCTACCTCCTGTAATGTTTTTGTCACCTGCCAGTGCCAGCACTAGGAACTCTACTGATTGGCATAAGGGGAGGCAGGTAGCAAGTTGGAGGTAGGAAGGGGAGGGGAGATCAGGAAGCATAGCAGGGTGAGACTCCACTGCAGCCAACTGCCAGCTGGCCTTGGATCCCTGAGAGACTTTCTGCCAGTCACAGCGACATGTTAAAGCTGCCCCTCTGCAAATTTAAACATATGCCAGAGACAGGTGCCCAAGAATCAGGAAGTCTCCATTAGTTCCCTGTCAGCTTCCCTTCTCATAGGCTTATCAACATCAGAGAATCAATCCTGCAGAGATTCTGACTGTATCCCTCTTCCCAGCCTCTCACAGAGTCCTTATTACCTTACAGTGGTCAGGGACCTTATTCCTATGTTTAAACCTAGCACGTTAGCCCTGATCCTTATTGGGACCTTTGGGCACTACCACAGCAAAACTAATAGTATTACTTAGATGGGAATTTTTTACACATTCTACCAAGCTTTTATTTTTTATTTCTAACATCACATTTTCTTCAATTCAAACTATAATTGATCCTAATTTGCTCAGTCACCTAGGTATTGTCATACCAATGATTCTCGGCTACTATTTTTATCATCATCATCACGGAAATACTTGAACACAAGCAGGCAAATAAATCTTTTACTAAGGGCACACTCCTGCTCCCATTGACGTTAATGGCAAACTCCTGCAGAATTCAATGGACTAAGGATCAAGCCCTGACAATAGCTTTGGAAACTCCTTGTCATAAAAGCCACAGAAATGGCTCCTTCATTAACTTCCCTTCACTGTGCTCTGAAATGAAAGAGGAGGAGAAAAACAAACTCAGTCAGTGGAATTGACAGCTTTAACTGTCATGTATACAAAATCTCTGATTTTCTCTTTAGCATTCTTCAGGAAAAGCCTAATTTCCAATCCTGTGAATATTTGGCATGTTTGGTGGACTGTGAATGAAGAGGTTGCTACTAGTAAGTTACAACTTCTTTATGAAGTAGTGCAGTGGTTTGTTAGAAAGTGTGCAATTCATAGAAGGCAGCATTTTCAAGGTGTTCCAAACATAACTGATAAGACTTTGGGGTGGGATTCAAACAAGGGACAGACACATGAAGTGACATGAAGTAACCCTATAGGTGCCAACGCTAAGCTTCCATCAATAAAGTTCCCAAGAAACCTAAATTTGAACAGCTGCCCAACAGCTCAACGCCTACTGATGGGCCCCAGCACGATTCAAAAAACCAGCCATTCTCTATCTATGTAGTCTGCAGGGCCCAATCCATGCTACAGCTAAATTCACATAAACCAGCCAGAGGAGGATGTAGAGGTGGTTCCCCCCTCCCGCAACCTGCTTATAACTTTTAGCCACATAAAAAGAAAAAGTGTTTGTATTTACCAGGTCCTCAGGGAAACTGGGAATGAATCCAGTATTGCCAGTCTGAAACATTCAAAAATCACGAGTCAGATTCCCCAAAATCATGATGTTGGCTTAAAAATACTCATGATCTTCTATAAGAACTTTCCAATAACAGTTGAAAAGAGGACCTCAGAATGATAGTTTCATTGGCCCTGAGTCACAGTTCTCCTCAGTTTGCTTTCCTCTCTCTCTCTCAATATTCTGAGTTCTCCTTATCTTACTATACTTCCATGGGTCCTAATCCTGTTCTCATTCTAGTAAGTAGGAGTTTTGCCACTGATGTTAGTGAGAGCAGGATTGAGCCCTCAGGCCCTCAATTAAAGTTTAGATCCTTCAAACAATTATGCAAATGCTTAAAACTTAAGGCCTTGATTCAGGAAAGCATCTATATTCAGAAAGGTAATATTCAATATTTCCCTAATATTAAGCGCATGATTAAATCCCATCGATTAATGCTTGACTTCAAGTTAAGAAATTTCCAAGTATTGGACTCTCTCTCTCCATCTCCTGGATCCATAGATCAAGACTAGATACCTTCTAGAAGATTAGTTATAGTCAAAGACAAGTTATTGGTCTCAATATAAGCATGAGTGAAATTATATGCTCTGTGTTATACAGGAGGTCAGACACAATGGTCTTCCCTCTCTGAACATGTTTTAAGCACTGTCTTCAATAAGGATGCACCTAACTATATACTTAAGTGCTTTTCTTATCAAAGTTTAAATTATGGAGCCCGGTTATCTGCAAATACAGGATCTCTCTATAGACAATATACACTATACTTGTTATTATAGATCTGTCCTTGTAAAATATTCTTTACATTGATCATAGATTAGATCCCTAAAATGTTAATTGTAACTAATAAATATGGTTTTAGAAGAAACTCTGAATACCTCTAATTATTAATTCAACACAGAGATGTAAATATTTTTTGTGCTTACTCAAAAACAGTATAATGAGCAGCATGAAAAAAAAAAACTACCACCCCAAAGACTGAGCAAAGTTGATAATTACATAATTGGGAATGTGTCAGCTCCCAAACATATCCCCTAACCAAGAGTGACTCACAGAAGGGACTTGAAAAGGAAAACATCTTCCTTTGTATTTATTTATTTATTAAATAAAACAATCAATCAACTTTCCTTGAGAATAGTTGGGGTATTGGGTTTTTGTTTTCCTTTCAATGTAAACCAAATTGTCCGTCAGTGTTTCATTTTACTGTTTAATATTGTTGCAACTTCAAATAAAACATTTTTGTACATTGTGTGTTGTAAATAAATGGCTCCTGTCAGATGAACAACTCATCATGGGAATATAGCAAGTGATTTATACTTGACAGTAATTTTTTTTAGTGCACCCATGAAAATTGACAGCAGCTGAAGCAACACACACACACACACACTAATAATAATAATAAAAAAAATTAGAGCTCAGTTCATCTCAAAAAGGACCTTCAAGCACTGTCATGTCAGATATCAGAGAACAGCATACATTTACCCTTCAGGAAAGACATTTTTAAATTCATTTCATTGCTTGTAATTGAGTTTAACAGCCGAAAATCCTTCAGTTGACCTCCTGTCTATCTTTGTTTCTTCTTCTAATACAATTGCTCAGAGAGAAAAATAGTCTATCTAAACAAGCTGGAATGACAGAAAAAAAATCCAAAAGACACGAAACAAAAACAAAAAGTGTCAAAGCCATCTGTTTTGGGAACATTAGAACTGATGCAGGTAAATAATTGAAACAGTTTGAATTGCCTTTTTTTTCCATCCACAAAGAAAATCTCAGAGCCACATGGTACAAATAGATCACATATGGAAACTAATTAAAACCCTGTCAAAGTGAGCTTGTCATCTCTTAGACTTCAGTGAGAGAGCAAGAAAATTAAACAAGATTGCCATAAAAATTGGCACAAAAAGTTGCTTTCATTGAGAGAGTTTTGAAGGAATTTTCAAAAGTTATAAAGCCGTCTCTCTGCTCTTTAAAAACAGTGTGTTAGACAGGAACGTTCTAGACAATTTTAGAGTAATTAGTAGTCTGGGTTATGATTTAGGTTTTAACCACAAAATTCCTCAAGCTTGACCTGAATCATGGTATCACAATATTTGCTGTCGTGATGTTTGAAACATCACAATACCACCTGTGCTCCACATGAGGAAATATGCCCAAGTGAGTGGGGCTCAGGACTGGGAGAAAACAAACAAAGAGGTCATTTTGGTTCTATTCCCACTATTATAATACAGACTAACTCAGCTACCCCTCTGATACTGACTCCCTGTCTGACTTTCTATAAATCAGCTAGGACTGTATCATGAATGGTGTTTACCACCTTCAGAAAATTTCCATTTAGTCAGTGGAAGTGAGGGCATTCAACAGATTACAGGATCGCGCCCTTAGTCCAAAAATTGAAATTTGGGTGCCTAAAGTTAGACACCTAAATAAAAATAGCCTGGTTTTTTAAACTGAATACCTGCAGCTGCAACTGAAGTAAATGTGTTTTCTTTTTTTAATCTTATCTAGCCACTTTTGTAAACATGTACAAGTAGAAAAATCATCCTTGGGTCCTTTTCTTCTGTTTTTCCCCTCAAAACATTGCATAATATGATCACTGAATGGGGCCTATGAAGTTACATAGCATAATAATTCTGTCTAACTAATTTTATCTAGATTTCTTACAACTTATACTTTATACTGTACTTTTGACAAAAGTACTTATGTCCTATATAAAAGTGTGAAGAAGTGAAAAAGCACATTTTGCAAAACTAACACTATGATATTGTATATCAACAGTATTTCACCTATGGCTTAGTAGTGGCTCAGACACTCTTCTCCCAACCCTGTATAGTTGTCCCTTTCGAATCTAGAACATAAGAACAGCTATACTGGGTTGGACCAAAGGTCCATGTAGCCCAGTATCCTGTCTTCCAACAGTGGCCAATGCCAAGTGCCCCAGAGGGAATGAACAGAACAGGTCATCATCAAATGATCCATCACTGTCACTCATTCCCAGATTTTGGCAAACAGAGGCTTCTAGGGATGCCATCCCTGCCCATCCTGGCTAATATCTATTGATAGACCTATCCTCCATGAACTTATCTAGTTTTTTTTTTGAACCCTGTTATAATCTTGGCCTTCACAACATCCTCTGGCAAAGAGTTCCACAGGTTGTCTGTGTTTTGTGTGAAGAAATATTTGCTTTTGTTTGTTTTTAACCTGCTGCCTATTAATTTCATTTGGTGTCCCCTAGTTCTTGTGTTATGAGAAGGAGTAGATAACACTTCCTTATTTACTTTCTTCACACCAGTCATGATTTTATAGACCTCCGTCATACCCCTTTTAGTTGTCTCTTTTCCCAGCTGAAAAGTCCCAGTCTTATTAATCTCTCCACATACTGAAGTTGTTCCATACCCCTTATTTTGTTGCCCTTTTCTGAACCTTTTCCAATATATCTTTTTTGAGATGGGGCGACCACATCTGCATGCAGTATTCAAGATGTGGGTATACCATGGATTTATATAGAGGCAATATGATATTTTCTGTCTTATTATCTATCCTTTTCTTAATGATTGCCAACATCCTTTTCACTTTTTTGACTGCCGCTGCACATTGAGTGGCTGTTTTCAGAGAACTCTCCACAATGACTCCAAGATCTCTTTCTTGAGGGGCAACAGCTAATTTAGACCCCATCATTTACAAAATAAAGCTATTTCTTTCATGCACCATTATCACAGTATGGCTTTCCTCCCTAGCAACACCTTTGTCTTGGTACTGCCTTTCAACTGTTCCTCAATTTCCCTTTCAGCTGGTAAGTTAGTATAAAATTTAGCTCTCTGTATAAATTATGAAAAAGTCCAAAAAAAAGTCAAAACAAATAATGGTTCCCACCAGACATTCTTTACTGTCTCTGGGCCAGAGCACTTCTTCACTCTATACTGGAAGCCCCAACTCTGAGAACCTAAAGAGAAATAGAGAGTTATCCTAGGTTTCCTTGCAAGCACTACTTCTATGCCCAGGGTAACACACTTTCCCCTGCTCTCTTTCTCAAACATCTCTCCAACAAAATCCCCAAAATAAATGATCTCACCTGTTCTTGGATTTCTTCCTCAGCTCTCTCTAGACACATTTTAGTTGTCTTTCATGCCTATCTTAGAGAGAGACATTCCTCACCCACCCCAGTCACTACTGCTTTGTCCAGGTCCCTTTCTATAAAGAGACCCATAACAGAACTAGCCTCCTTCCTACTCTGTCTCTTATTTCCCTACCACCTTTCTTAGCATGGTGGACAAAAGCAGGCAGTGGAGTCTGACAGGTCAGCCAAGGACCTACTGTCCGAGGAGACAGGCACTCCTGTGAGGATCCTGCCATTAAAGAGACCCCAGAAGGAGCAGACTAAAGAAGTCATGAGGGATGCAGTGGCATCTGAATCATAGAAGGTGACTGCAGAAAAACCCTGCCTCTGTACATCCCCAAACTTTGCAGCATAGGTCCACCTGTAAACAGAAACCAAAACAACAAACAGTCCAAATGTATATGTAAACCATGGAAGCCGAAAAGAAATAATCATTGTTCTATCTGTGTAATGAATAATGACCTGCACCAGAACTCCAGATCTGAACAGCCGGCAGATTATCATGTTTGAAATGCAGATCTTAATTTCTGCAGCGTGAGCCCATCTCTGTTCATAATAAGCTATGTGGTTACTAGGAACAGGACCCCAATCTCCCAAAGGCTTCATCAAATTCTACTTTCCTGGCTTCTCTTTTCAAACTGCCATGCAAAATGAAAGCCCTTTAATTTCTAGTGCCCTAATGTTAGCCTGTCCAGAGCTCCACTCCTCGATTCACATACAACCTTCCTGCCCAAGACAGATGATCTTATCTCAAGGGAAGGCATTTACAAATCCATATTTCACAGAACGGGCTGCCCTTGGTACCACCACCTTTGTACACAGAAGGTATCTGAAGGGCGAGGAGGAAGCTGTTACAATTCTTTCCCCTTCTCTTCATTATAGTATTAAAAACAGACAGCTCATGACTTCCTGCAGCTCTCAGATGTTTCCCTTTTCTGGGGTATTTCCAGTCTTACCAGCAATGAGAGTACTGTAAATCTTGCCAAAACCTAATTTTTTGTGAGATTTGTATTTCAGGGCTGCAGACCAAAGAGTTTTGATGTCTAGAGATGCATTAGAGAAGCAACCCAGATTCTGGAATATTATTCAAATGAAACTTTCAAAGCCTTTGAATTTCACCCAATCATTATTCACCTAACAAGGACAGTGTCTCCCAGAACATTTGTTCTTGCTCAAATTCAATCAGTGGCCATAACACAGATTTTGATTTGATTATATATATAGAGAAAGAGGCAATTCTTATGTGGCTCCCATAAGAGAGTTTGAAAAAGCGCAGAAATATTTAAACAATCATTGATAATTTGAACAATTAGGTAATTTGAAGATCTATCATTTTATTGTTTTGTGCTTGACTTTGATTCTCTCATTTATTGAGTCTGACAATGTATCCACAATTTTTCTCTCATTTCCTCGTGTTCCCCTTCCCCCAAATTAGCAAAGATGCAGAAAACAGATTTTCATATCTTAATTTAGAGCAGAGCAAATAATTTGTAGCATTTTATTTGATAAATGTATGCCTTTTCTGCTTGCATTGTTGCCTTTAACATATTGAACCAATAACTGAATTTTGTTCTCAAGTCTTAATTCAAGCTTTATTGCTTAGTTGAGATGAGTCAGTTAAATTATACGGAATTGTTTCTGTTCACTGATTGGATAAAAGTTCTAATCCAATAAGCACAAATACAAAAATTCACTTCAAATTTGCTTTCCGTGAGCCAGTGTACTGCATTATTGGAATGTCTGTGGAAAAGAAAGCAAACCTAGAAAGAAATGGAACTTAGCCAGAGTGAATTAATTTATCATTCAAATGAATAGTCACAGAGAATATTTTGCATTACTCACTTAGCTTTCCTTAATTTTAAGAATTTCTATTGGCTCATGAGATACCTCTTACACGGTGTGCTAAAACATGGCTCAGAGCTGGAACAAGAAACAAGCTTACAACATTCTTTGGGATATTTCTTTAGGTTTGGACCACTCAGTCACCACTTTAACTAATTTTGGGAAAAGACAGAAAGGTTGGATACATTTTTTAATATAAATGTACTTGTGTCTGCAAATGGTTCCAATGAATCATTTTACTGCTGAACAAGAAACAGATGCTGGTTAATTAGTGATCTGAATTTAGTGAAATGGTTGTATAGGTATGGCATAAAAAACATCTGTGTTCTAGTAACTAACATTAAATTAATTTCTTTATAAGAATCCTTTACATTTCTCTTCATTTCCAATACATATTTTTTCACATTGTGTAAAATTAACACTCTCTTTCAGAATCCATTAACTTCCTAAAAAATGGCCCTGGAGAGAATTTATTCCACCCTTTCAGTTTGGTCATATTGACAACATTTGCTCCTCAGTATAGTCTTGTGCACTTGTAGGAAACCAGGGAATAAAAGGAGAAAATTGAATGAACTGCAGATACTACACAACTTGCAGATTTTACATATTGATTGTGTTACCTGTGGATCAACGGACAGAACATGTGACTGTAATTTTTTTATGTCAGGTTTTGGAATTGATGTCTGTTCCAAGTTTGTTGAAAAACTACCATGTCATCTGATAAAATGCCAAGAAAAGGGGATACTGAATGAAAACAGTTTCAGCGCTTTTCAGATTGACTCATGAATTGATGTCATTTCTGCTGTTACAAATCATGCTATTTTGCGGTTTCTGATTATTAACTGAAGAATTCAAGTCAACAGTTCATCATTTCCTCCACAAGGACATTGAGTGTGTGCCCCTATGCTTCATGCAACTTGACAGAAGAAGTGCAATTAATCTGTTACTTCAAATTGCATTGCTGACTCTATTTATAATATTCACAAGTCTGAAACAGGCCAGAATGTAACAAATTAGATGACAACTCTGGAAAATACTGATGTGTTTTTCTTCCTCATTGGAGGCTGAGTTTTGAAAATATTAGAATATTGCCATAAAAAAGAACCGTTTGTGGTTACAAAATATGAGCAAAGGTAACTGTCAATGTTTGGAATAAGCAACAAAGAGTCCTGTAGCATCTTATAGACTAACAGATGTACTGGAGCATAAGCTTTGGCATGAGTCTGATGAAGTGGGTATTCACTCAGGAAAGCTTATGCTCCAATACGTCTGTTAGTCTATAACATTCCACAGGGCTCCTTGTTGCTTTTACAGATCCAGACTAAGATGGCTACCCCTCTAATATTTGGAATAGAGAACAGATACAAACTTAGTTCAAATGCTGCAGCAAACAAATCCATAGTGAGTGATGAATGAAATATACCAACCACAAATAAATGATTAAGCATAATTGTTAAGGTCCTAATTGTATATACTTTACAGATATAAATTATATCTGTAACCAAACACACGAAAAAAGTTCATCCTTGGTATTTATATTGCTATTTTTTTCTACTGTTAAGCACAAATTGCACTATGTACTGCATTCCTCCACCAAAAGATTTCCAGTATCCAATAGTGATTGAATTCTCTAGTCCAGTGTGTCCCAGACTGTGGGTTGGAGGTTGCAATGGGAACCAGGTGGTGTCACAGAGTCATCGGGCGATGCTCTGGGACTATTCCATACAAAGCCAGTCAGGACTCTGGGGGAGCCTCCTCTCTCTGAGCATACTGTCTCCAGGGCAAGAAGCTTACACAGCTTTGACCTTCCTGGGTCTGACTTTGGAGCATTCAGCATCCCCTTTTCATACCATACACTTCCTACAGCAAGTCCGCACAGGCGGGGCTCCTGGGGAAGCCAGAGGGCCCTGCACCCCAAATCCACAGTCAGACGTGACTCTCAGCCAGCCAGTAAAACAGAAGGTTTATTAGACGACAGGAACACGGTCTAAAACAGCTTGTAGGTACAGAGAACAGGAGTCCTCAGTCAGGTCCATCTTGGATGGTTAGGGAGCCCAGACCCCAGTTCTGGGCCTCCTTCCGTTTCCCCAGTCATCTCTAAACTGACATCCCCTCTAACCCCTCCTCTCACCCTTGTCTCTTTTCGGGGCCAGGAGGCCATCTGATCTCTTTGTTCTCCAGCATCTTCAGTTGGCACCTTTGTAGTGGAGGGGCCCAGGCCATCAGTTCCCAGGAGACAGGGTGGTGGCCATTCTTTGTATAGACCACATCACACATGCCTAGGGCTCTGCAACAAGCACAGACTCTTATCCCACCACATAGATACTTAAGAAAGGCATAGGGGAAACTGAGGCATCCACACAGTATTCAGAGAAAACATTAAAAACATTCCCACTTCATCACAAGGGGGTCACAAGATGTTTGGGCCATCTACCCCTCCATCTCCCTAGAGGAAGATGGCCCAAATCTGAATGGTGCTTCAACAATGTGTACCAGGTTGCAATGCCCACAGCAGGGAGGTGGGCCCAGCCCTGTGGCACACAGGAGCTGCCGTTTCCTCGAGTGAGAGCAGGGTTGGCTCCCTCTCAACTCCCCTTCCCACAAAACACAGGAACCACTGACACCTGGAGGGTGAGTGTGGGGAAGGCTCCCTTTCAAACCTCCTCCTCCCCGCCATCTTCCAACATGCGGGTTATGTTACCAGAAGTGAGCCCCAAAGGGGTCATGACCTGGAAAACTTTGGGAACTATTGACCCAGATGATTGTCTTTCTGGGGCATTGTTGTACCTTTAAAATAACAGAGTTCCCTTCAAGTACAGTGATATATGGTATCTGGTATTTCATGGTAAGTTGTACATTAGAAGTAACCTAAGAGGGAGGTGCCCCCAGGAAGCCTGCTCTGGATCAAAGGAGACAATGGAGCACTTTTCACTATTCTGCTCCTCTAGTGTCCACATTTGGTATTTGTTGGCTTCCAAACTGCATAGCCAGACTTATGGACAGCTGGCTTTTGGCCTCTTTCAGATACCAGAGCATCTGCCTTGATAAGGAAGGAGGGACATTTGCCATGTATTTTCTCTGATATTCTGACAGTTGTCAGCTCAGTAGTTTTGTACTACCTATGGCAGAACCACTCCTTTGCCTGCCTTCAGGCACTGAATAACACACCTGAAACTCTAATTCACAATATCTGTGCAGTTATTGGGCAATAGCAGAGAAAAATAATGCGGTTGATGGACTGGTAATTGGCAGGGATGCGGCAGGTTTGGATGGTTAATTTTTTTTATCTGAGATTCCTTCTGAATGTGACCAGAACTAACCAGTGGACAGTTGAGACAGGGAGTAGCTAGAAGTCGATAGCTAATTCTCTACAGAAGCCTAAAGTCTGTTAACTGGGAGATTATTAATGGTGGTCAGAGGGAGGTGGGTCCATGGAATGTTGAGGTTGTAGAGGTGGAAATGTACAGGTCAGTGGAAAAGGGATTTGTCTTGTTTGAGGGCCTTGGAATTGGGGAACAAAACTGCAAGATGTTCCAAGTCTCTCAGGTTGGTAGTGTCTAAGGGTACGTCTACACTACGGGATTATTCCGATTTTACATAAACCGGTTTTATAAAACAGATTGTGTAAAGTCGAGTGCACGTGGCCACACTAAGCCCATTAATTCAGCAGTGTGCGTCCATGGTCCGAGGCTAGCATCGATTTCCGGAGCGTTGCACTGTGGGTAGCTATTCTGTAGCTATCCCATAGTTCCCGCAGTCTCCCCCACCCCTTAGAATTCTGGGTTGAGAGCCCAGTGGCTGATGGGGCAAAAATCATTGTCGCGCGTGGTTCTGGGTAAATGTCGTCCACGTCCCTTCCTTCCTCCGGAAAGCATGGCAGACAATCATTTCGCGCCCTTTTCCCTGGATGCCCTGGCAGACGCCATAGCACGGCACCATGGAGCCCGTTCAGCTTTTTTTTTTTTTTTTTACAGTCCCGTATGTGTACTGGATGCCGGGACAGGCGATACTCCAGCCTACACAGCAGCATATTTGCTTTTGCATGATAGCAGAGACAGTTTATCAGTTGTTCTGTACCGTTTGCTGCCGGTGTAAATTGGCAATGACAGACCGTTATCTGTCCTTCTGTACTGTCTGCTATCATGGTGCCCCTGGCTGAGATCAGCTGACGCAAAGGCAAAACTGGAAATGACTCCCCGAGTCATCCCTCCTTTAGCGGTTTCTAAAAATAGAGTCCAGTCTGCCTAGAATATAGGGCAGAGTGTACTAGAGAACCATGTCCACAGAAATGATGGAGCTACATGCCATTCACGGGGGGGTCCCCTGAACAACCTACCGTTGCTCCTCTCCCCCAACCTTCCTGGCTACCGTGGCGGTGTCCCCCATTTGTGTCATGAAGTTATAAAGATGCAGAATAAGAACAGTGACTTGTTAGTGAGTTAAATAGGGGGAGGCAGCCTCCAGTGCTATGACAGTCCAGGCAGGACACTAACGCAGTGCGGTGGAGAGAAGCCCAGCATGCCGCTGCTATGACAGTCCAGGCAGGATAGAATCTTTTCTTTATTACAGGAAAGGGAGGCGGCTGATGGAGCTCAGCCCCCAGTGCTATGATGAGGACAGTTTAGCTGTTCTGTTCATCTACTTGGGAATGGCCAGAAATCATTCCTATTTCACTCATCAGCGCCCCGGCAGCTCACCTGAAAGCCAGCCAGGAGCACTCCAGGGTTGATAACAAGGAATGGCTACCAGTCCTCTGCAACCATCTGCCCCCGGGCAGGGAGAGGAATGGATACTGCTCACTGCTGCAGCATCACGTCTACCAGCAGCATTCAGTAGACAATAGGATGATCTGAAAGAAGTCAGAAAAGATTTCTTTCCCTTTTCTTTCACCGGGGGGGGGAGGGAGTAATTGATCAGCTGTTCCTGAACCACACTGGATATGTTTTGAACCTACAGGTATGGGAGCTCAGCCAAGAATGCAAATATTTTGTGAGATGCCTGTGGACCGGTTGGGATAGCTGGAGTCCTCATGTACCTCCCCCTCCTCCATTAGCACTCCCTTTGAGTCTCCTGCTTTCCATTCACTTGTCCGCAGCACTGCTGTAGCTGAGATATTTTTTCAAATGCTTCTCATTTGTCTTCTGTCAATGGCAGCTTTGGATAGAACAGATCTTGGTTTCCCCATACAGTGATCAGATTCCAGTATCCTCGTACGGTCCATGCTGGCTCCTCTTTTGGATTGGACTGCACTTGCCACCCGTGCTGATCAGAGCTCCACGCTGGGCAAACAGGAAATGAAAATCAAAATTTCGTGGGGCTTTTCCTGTTTACCTGGCCAGTGCATCTGAGTTCAGATTGCTGTCCAGAGCTGTCACAGTGGCGCACTGTGGGATATCGCCCGGAGGCCAATACCGTCGATTTGCGGCCACACTAACCCTAATCCAATATGGCAATACCGATTTCAGCACTACTCCTCTCATCGAGGAGGAGTACAGAAACCAATTTAAAGAGCCCTTTATATCGATATAAAGGGCCTCGTAGTGTGGACGGGTACAGCGTTAAATCGGTTTAACGCTGCTAAAATCTGTTTAAACGCGTAGTGTAGACCAGGCCTAAGAGAACTATGAGGACAATTTTCTGGCAGGATGTGAGAAGTGGCTGGAAGAGAGGGCAGAAGTGCTGTTGAAGAAGTCACACACAGAGAAGGCTAATAGATACTAGGGGCATATGTAGTGATCAGAGGGAAGGGAACCTGGGGGTATACTCATGAGACTGCAGATAGCACAAAGCTAGGGTTGCCAACTTACTAATTGTAGAAAACCAAATGTCCTTTCCCTGCTCCCTGCCCTACTCTTTCTCCAAGGTCCCACCCACTGCTCACTCCATCCCTCCTCCTTCTGCTGCTCACTCTTCCCCACCCTCACTCACTCGCTCATTTTCACCAGGCTGGGGCAGGGGGTTGGGGTACAGGAGGGGCTGAGAGCTCTGGCTGGGGATATGGGCATGAGGAGTTTGGGGTGCAGGAGGGGACTGAGGGTGGGGCTGAGGGGTTCAGAGTGTAGGAGGCGGCTCAGGACTGAGGCAGGGTGTGGGAGGGGTTATGGGCTCTGTGCTGGAGGTGTAGGCTCTGGGATGGGGCTAGAAATGAGAGGTTTAGGGTGCAGAAGGGGGCTCCAGGCTTGGGCAGGAGGTTGGGGTATGGGATGGAGTGCAGGCTCCAGGAGGGAGTTTGGGTGTGGGAGGCGGTTCCAAGCTTGAGCAGGGGGTTGAGACACAGGAGGGGGCTCGGGATGCGGGCTCTGGGCAATGCTGCTGACCTCAGGCAGCTTCTGGAAAGCGGCAACATGTCCCTCCAGCTCCTAGTCCCAGGGACAGCTGGTGGCTCTGCATGCTGTCCCCACCCACAGATGCCACCCCTGCAGCTCCCATTGGCCTCAGTTCCCAGCCAATGGGAGCTGAGGAGCGGGTGCTAAGGGTGGCACCTGTGGGCAGGGGCAGTGCTCAGAGTCCCTGGGGATGCCGCTTTGCCTAGGAGCTGGAGGGACATGCTGGCCATTTCCTGGGAACCACGTAGAGCTAGGCAGGGAGCTTGCCAGCCCTACTATGCTGCCAACCGGACTTTTAATGGCTCGGTCAGCACTGCTTACTGGAGCCACCAGGATCTCTTTTCCACCAGGTGCCCAGTCAAAAACTGGGTACCTGGCAAATGTATGCAAAACTCACTACATTTGGATTAGGACAAACTTCAAATGAAAACACAGTATTATCAGAACTGCAGCAAAACTGAACCTATCAATTAATCATCAGCTAATTACAATATCCCAATTTGCACTGCAGGGCTTCACTTAGGAAAGTTTCCCCCCTTTTCCTTCTTTTTATAGGAACTGCCTCACTCTCAGGGAGTCTTATCTTTTTCTTACCTTTGCTTTGCTTTTTTATAAACCAGCATCTGCACTTGTGTGACCCACCAGTGATTATTGTGCAACTTAAACCACTGAGAAACAGCATCTGTGGAATTTCTGAGCTCATTATTGAACAAATAAAGAAACTGATTATTCTGTAGTCGGATTCCTGGTACTGTATCTTTGTTTTTAAACTGTGCGTGATAAATACAGAGAACGCCATACATAAGCTACAATTAACAATTTCTAGAGCAAATACTGTACACAACAGAAGTATTGCTCACAAAATTATTTTTGTTGTCAGTTATTTTAATGACAAAAAGAACAATGGTACTGTAGTTTGGGAAACTAGGGCTAGCTTAAGGCAAATGGTATCCTAGACACGGAAAACATGCAGCACCTATACATATGGCTTCCCTCAAACCAAGCGTGATAGAAGTCTTTTGGAAGAGGTGGGGTGGTTTTAGAACAATTGCCACCTAAGTATTTCTCTACACAAAAATTCACAGTTTCAGGGAAATGGAGTAAAACCCAAATATAAGGGCTCACTTCTTCATATCCAAGTTGAAAACACTGAGGCTGAGAGGCAAAATCTTCAGGTCCCAATCATCCAGGCTGTGCCGATAGTGGGAGGTCTGGACTAAACAGCCAACATGGGCTTACTGTTTCTGCCTAAGACGACTAATTTCCAAAGGATCCTAAGACCTGGTCTACACACAGTCTTTGTCCTGGTATAACATTTTGGTTAGTGGTGTGATGTTCTACTGA
The DNA here is from genome assembly GCF_003597395.2 of Chelonoidis abingdonii. Classification (NCBI taxonomy): domain Eukaryota; kingdom Metazoa; phylum Chordata; order Testudines; family Testudinidae; genus Chelonoidis; species Chelonoidis abingdonii. The sequence continues at coordinate 62,874,076 of NC_133769.1, read as the reverse complement.
AAATAGTTGAATGCAGTTACATTGGTATATAGAAATCCCAGCCTGCGTGGCTAACGTATGTGCTCTGCATAAGAGCCACTATGCTGTGCATAGAATCCTGACCTTCCTAGGTACTTTGATTACTTGCAGAATGCAGAGGGGTTATTAAACCTAGAGCTCCCACTATGAGACATTTCAACAAGGACAATACTTGTTCCAAGTTCCTGGGGCTGCTGGAGTGGCATATATGCATTTGGGTGAATTGTAAGTTCTCTTTTTCTTAAATTGTTGCCAGAAAAAACAGCAAATAAGATAAAAACTAAACAAAACACACCCCATATTTACCAGAATAGAGAGAAAATATTCTAACAGTCCACAGCTCCTCACAGATTTGAACAATCATCCCATGAAAACATTATATTCTCCCTCTGAGATGCCTTCCTCTTCTGATGGAGTGCAGGCTCCCTGGCCTACTCAAGCACTGGTTGCTTCTTGTCTTCTGCAGACACACAAGCCGGGGAGGGAGCTGGCTGCCTGCAGGTTACGGAAGGCTGATACATTTATTTGGGCATAAGCATTCATGGGCTATAACCCACTTCATCAGATGCATGGAGTGAAAAATACAGTAAGCAATATATATATATACACACACACAGCACATGAAAAGATGGGAGTTGCCTACCAAGGGGGGGGCGGGTCAGTGCTAACAAGTCCAATTCAATCATGGTGGATGTGGCCCATTCCCAACAGTTGACAAGAAGGAGTGAGAATCAACAGAGGGAAAATTACTTTTTGTAGTGACCTAGCCACTCTCAGTCTTTCTTCAGGCCTAATTGGATGGTGTCAAGTTTGTAAATTAATTCCAGTTCTGCAGTTCAAATTCCCTGCAGACTGGAAGTGGCTGGATCACTAAAAAAAAAAAAAATACACCTTCTTGTCAGCTGTAGGGAATGGGCCACATCCACCCTGACTGAATTGGCCTTATTAGCGCTGATCTACCACTTGGTAAGGCAACTCCCATCTTTTCATGTGCTATGTATTTATACCTACCTAATTTTTTTTCACTCTATGCATCTGATGAAGTGGGCTCTAGCCCATGAAAGCTTATGCCTAAATAAATGTGTTAGTCTCTAAGGTGCCACAAGGACTCCTCATTGTTTTTGCAGACTAACACAGCTACCCCTCTGGAAGGCTGATAGACATAGTGAGCCGGCTGCCAGGCAGGGCTGGCTCCAGGCACCAGCCCAGCAAGCAGATGCTTGGAACAGCCAAGGGTGAGGGGTGGCACATCCAGGTCTTCAGCAGCAGATCCCTCACTCCCCCTTGGAGCGAAGGACCAGAAAAGAAGAAGACTAAAGCAGCGGCGGTAGAGCTCCAGATTGCGATGACAGCTTTTCTTTTCTTTTCTTTTCACTGCTTGGGGTGGCAAAAACCCTAGACCCTGCCCTGCTGCCAGGGAGCTGGGACCAGTGCTACTGTGCTAAAGCTAGTTGCCAGCTCCACGGAGCAACATCTTTGCCCTTTTTTCTGGCAAGAATGTTCACTAGGACGGTGATTTTTCTGCCATTTTTGCTTAATATTTGCAAAAAGGGAATTTAGTATTTGTATATGCAAGCATTTGCTTTGGAACCCTGATTCAAAAAGTTGCACTCAACCAGTCATACCATCTGACCTTATGTTACCATTCAGAACAGTCAGAATTTTAAACAAATCAATAATTTGAAAAATGTATTTGGTGAATCATTTTGAATAACAAATATATTAGAGAAAATAAAAATCCCTTTACAGAAAAAGATGCCACGGTCAAATTATTCATTATTATTCATACAGCAATAATTGCTTACCTAATAAGATTATTATTATAATGTGGGTCTTAACTCATTAATGTCTGTAAAGTACTTTGCAATCCTGTGAGGGGAAGGCACTTTTTGAAATGCAAGGTCTAATGGCTTCAAAGTTCTGGGTTCTGAGATGCCAGTTATTGAAGATTTACTCTTGTTTTTGCTGTGGAAAGAGACAGATTAAAGCTAAACATATCCAAAGGTGACATCAGATCCACAAAAACATACTTTGGCAGATGTTGAAGCTATTGGAAACATTCTATAGTACGGGCTGGCTACACTTCAAAATATAATCTAATACATTTTCTAATTTTTGTAACACTGCAAGTAACTCCACACACACAGGCTGTACTTAATTTCCACAAATACATCCCCTCACCCCTTCAGAATCAAGACAAAACATGTCAAAGCAAAACAACAGCTTAACCCTAAGATAGAGATACAGCTTTGGTGTTGTCTGCACTGAACATTACAACATCCTTACATGGTCATATTGGCTAGAGCAGTGGTTCCCAAACTCTTGCAGGTCACAACCCCCTTTGGGTTCAGCTCAGGTAATGCAGCCTCCATGTGGGATGGAGGGAAGCAGGCGGGAAGTTGAGAGGGACCCCACTCCTCACTCACTCTGGGCAGCAGCAGCACCATCTCTTCTACCTCATCACCTTAATCTCCCATAAGTGAGTCCCAAAATATCAATAACCCCAGGAGGGTTTATCACACTCTCCAACCCATAAATCCTTAAGCACATCAAATCCTGCTCCCCAGCTATGTGGCCTGCTATATCCATAGGATGCCAATCCCTTCCTGCATAACCAGTTGTGCCTGTGGATCTTCCATCCCCAGTTTCTATTTCCTCTCCCATCCTCCCCATTGGCAATTATTTCTCCCACATTACCAGTGCTCATGTTCCCATCTGTATCACACTGGCTGTCAATGGTTCCCACTCCCTCTCCCTGATCCCTTCCCAATCCTGTACCAGTAAAGGACAGGGTCCATCCTTACCTCAGAAAAAGAGAGGCCCTGCCACTCAAAATAGGACTTTAATTAATCCTTGCACAGCTGCTTTAAATCTTCTGACCCTTGGCTCAGAGAAGGAGGAAAGCTCCTTGGGAGGCTGGGAACGATGATTTCCCTGTGGAACTAGTCTCCAGGCACTGCCAATAGACATGTCCAACTTTCCCACACATGTTGCTTCTAACAAGGTCCCTGCAGCACTCAGTGTTGTGTGCATTAGAGCCACAGTGCATGCGACAGCCCATACAAAAAATGCTATATAGAGCCACAGGTAAAACAACTGTGTGGCTGCCTGGGATACCAAGAGTAACCTCACTCAGAACCAAAATAAAATATACTGGGGAGATGTTGTGCTATATTATTTACCTGGAAAAGTTCTCAGGTGCCTTTATATTACCATTCCAAACCCTAAATTGATCACAAACTTTAGCTGGAGGCTGCAACCCTTTGATATAACCTGAAATTCAGTGTGGAACATCCATTTCATGTGCATTTTCACTGAGAAAGAAAATAGTCACAGGTGCAATGACAGGTTGGAATAAAGAATAGCTACCAAATCACCCCAGTCTCTACTCCCATTCGTATTTCCCAACTGTTCCCACAGAAACCCAATCCTGACTGGCTGCAACTGCTGACTGGAAACAGACACCTCAGGTCCTTCCTTATTGTCACTGTTCCTCAGTTGCTCACTCACCACAAGCCTTTGTGCTCCCTCCTCTACATGGGGGCTTCCTTTTGTGTTGCTGGGAACCTCCGAGTCAAGAAAAACAAAAGACTCCACTTCAGATTCTAAAAAATGCGTCTTGTGGGCCACTTTTCCCTCTGGTCAACTCAGATGCTGAATAATCCCCCAGGTGGAGTCCCTTAAAGAGAATGAAGCCCCTGCAACAGAGGAAATCCCAGTGCTAGAGCCCCTTTCCACTTATAAGGGATGGGAAGACCACAGGTGTGGCCACTAAACTGCCTTTGCCACAGTGTGGCTGTATCAGTAATGTAGGGGTAAAACTCAACTCTGTTCCTGCCCTCCTCAAGATCCCAGGCAGAGTCTGAAATGGAGGACATGCCATGCCTTGTTCCACCCCATCCGTACCCAGGGCCCCCTTTTGCAACTACTCCCTAACAACAAAGAGTTGCAAGCAAACTCTTTTTCCTTTTGCACACATACTCCTATTGCCTGTCTCTCCACCTCAAATCTTTCCCCAGTGCAGTTCCCATCAGCTTCCCCACAGGTACCTTCAGGCACCACACGAAAAAGGCTCATGGTGTTGGCTCATAGCACTATAGGATCCACCACTCTATGCCCAGTAACTTTTGCATCAGTGTCTAAACAGACAGACAACTCTACTCTTACATTCAGAAAACTTACTCAAGGAACAAAGCCTCCTTCAGCTTCGCCTGCAACCATCTTAGCAGGGAGAGGAAGTAAGAACTCTCTCTCACACACACCTCTTACCTTTGTTAATAAACTGAAAGACCTAGAAGCCACAGCAATCTCCTTCTCAATCTTCTGAAACTCTGAATTAAAAATATTAATGTTCTTGGGATCATCACAAAGTCTATTGCATTTGGATTTTGCAAGATTTTCATACAAATTGCACACCACAGCTCTCACAACTTCTGGACCCAGCAATTTTATCAGCAAAAGCAGAGTGTGCTTTGTTGTGTATACATGTGTGTGGGCTTGGAAATGAGGGGAGGTTAGACTGACTTATCCAGACTGATTGAAACATTTAAGTGTCCATTTATGGTTTTTGGACTCAACAAATTGTCTTGCTGCTCCTCCTGCTAGCCCACTGCATTTTCCTTCTAGATATCTCTTCCTTTTGTCCTGTGGTTTGAATTTTAAGTGAGAATGTAGATTTTTCCCAATATGATGAAAGGTTGTTTTCCCAGTCATAAATGGACAGGGACAACTGTATGTTCTTTTTCACACTCACTTCTAGTCTGTTTAACTGATAAACCCAGGGGGAGGTTTGAGTAACCTTTTAGACATACTGTATAGCAGATGTGTAGTGAAAGGGAAATGAATGGTGAAATACTCTCTTTTCAAATTCTAGACATAATTTAAAGTGTAGATATCACTAGAGAAGAAGGTGTGAAAATGATGCATTGTTACTACATTTAGCTGCTCCTTATACATTTTCTCAACCATCTTTGTTTAGATTACTGACAAAAATCAAGACTTTGCTGTCAGCACTACAGAGTCAATACAGCATCACAAACTGAAGCTAGTTTTTAATCTGATTTATACATCAATAAAATTGCCAACTAAATTCCAGTATGAGAATGTTATAGAATAGGCAGTCTCTGATGGGGATGTTCAATACAGAAAGAACATAGGGTTTGGTTTGGGGTTTTTTTTTTAAATAAGTGTAAATTTAACCCACTGGATATGGAATGCAGGGGGAAAACATGGGACACTGAATTAACTAGTCATTTTTCCTGCCATAACTTAATTTAACATTTATCCCTAATCCATTTACTCCCCTAAAATTAAATATTGAGAAGCATCAGAGAAAATACACTGAATGTATATTCTCCAGGATTTCCAAAAGAGATTTTCCTTCAGTCTATACTATTATATATGTTCTTTTTTTTTTTCTGATGGAGACAATGGAAATATGTTGTTATTGAAACAGATTAAATAGTCTTTGAGTACAAGAGGAATTTTTGAGAGCATGAAACTAGGAGTTAGGTGCTATTTACAATGCAGATGTGTTGAAAATATGGAGTTTTAACTGATATTAAAAAGAGTGTACTCTAAAGAGACTAGGAAAAGAGCCTGGGAGAAGTTTGTACTTTCTAAATGGTAGAGATTCTTCTAAGACTCCTTACACTCAGTGAGTGAAATCCTAACCCCACTGAAGTCAACGGCAATTTGCCATTGTGTTCAGGGAAACCAGGATTTCATCCACTAACTTCCAGGCTTGGTGAAATATGAAGCAGCAACTCTTGTCTTCAGGTATATTTTAGTGCCTTGCACTCAGCCCTCCTTTCCCTGATTCATTTCCATAAATTAGAAACTTCAACTTGGTAAATATTTGAGGATTAATTTATTTGAACATTTTGTCTGTGTTTTTAGCAAGATATGCTCTTGGAACTCATCCAATTCATTAGCACATGGATTGTGATTATTAAAAAAAATTACAGTATAAGGCCTTGTTTTGTAATTTTGCAGACTCTATTGATTTTGCAGTATTACTGTGTTCATGCCTATTGAAATTCAATACTGTTTGTAACACGTGGATAGAGAAAGATGTAGCAGCCATGCATTATTTATATGATCTTGAACAGCTGTGCCTCTACAAGTGATGACATTTGAACATGACAACTTTGGAGAGGTTTATTTGTTGAAATTTCACAATAATCACTTTTCAGAGTTCTTGCAAATTTTCTGTTAAATAATGGTTCCAGGCAGCTCAACAACAATACTTTATTCTATTAAACTAGAAAATTCCTCCCCAAACCATCTGGGCTGGCAGGTGTTCATCATCAGATCTGTGTTGCTATGAGACAAGAGCTTGCTAATGCTAATTAGTCATATAGCAAAAAACCTCCAATTTTGCTCATTTGAAGCAACTTACATTTTCCAGTATATACTATCAGCACCTATAAATCCCAAGGGGTAAACGTAAAGATATGGGAAAGAGAAGATTTTAGAAAGCAAAAATATACAAAGTAAGGACTTTGATGTGACTATTCGTGTGAATGGAGGCTATCAGATTGGGCCTTATATCTGTGAATGGGCCCTTCGCTGAACCTATGGATATGAGTGTCTTTCTATGCAGCTGCTGATGGCTGAAAACAGACCAAATCTTGTTCCCAGTGCTCAGCTTACTTGGTTGAGGGCTAGAAATCTACGTGGATGGAAGTGGGATAAAATTCTACTTGTCCAGGTTAGAGATTGGCACTGGAAGTGCTTTGCTGTCCCTACTGTGGAATGAGCATGCTGTAATCTTAATGCTGCCTTTTCCCTGTGAGAAATGACTGGCTGGTCCACATGTTTCAGATCCACCACCTCAAACCCTACTTGATTATTATTGGTTTTTATATCATGGTAGGAGCTAAAGGCTTGAACTGAGACTGGGGCCCCACTATGTCATTTTGTATAAGCATAATAAGAGATGATCCCTGCCCTGAATAGTTTACAGTGTATATAAAGAGAGAAAAGGGGTGAGAGAAAGGAATAATGATCATCTCTATATTCAACTGGGGAACTGATGCATAGATAGATTCAAAGACTTGTTCTCAGTCACAAAGGAAGTCTGTGGCAGAGCCAGGACCTAAACCTAGATCTCCTAAACTAAAGTCATGCCTCTCAGCTTTGATGGACATTATTCACTTTAGTCCCCAAATTAGTTATGGTCTATAGAAATTCCATGTCCTGTCACTCACTGTTGAAAATTATTTACTTCAGAAACAAAATGATTAATAAGTGACATTACTGAAATATTTACCCTAAACGAATGAGTCCCACAAATTTTAAATTATCTTCATGAATAATTGTCATGTACCCTCAGTTTGGGTTTCTCACACACATATTTGGGCCTTGGCAGCTAGAGAGTGATGGGTGCAGCCCAGTACCTTTACAATAAGCCCATCCCTCCTCTGTATCCTTCGTAGCTGGTCAGGCACAGCCCCAACACGCATGGAGTTCCTGCACAGTTAGACTCCACATCACGCATCTCTTATTTGCTACTGAGATGTTGATGTTCACCTCTGATGATGCCAATCTCCTTTGTCTGCTTGTTACATTTTCCAACAGGTATCTTCATGCTTTCTCCTACACTGACCCGAGCACTCAGGTGGCCCCATAAACTTCTGCAAAGCCTCAGTATCCACCTTCAAATCCCTCCTCAAAACTCTCCTTTGTCATAATGCTACAAAATACTTGACAACAGCTAGGCTGTTGGTGTGCAGAGACCAGTGCCCATCACACTGACTAATAATGTCTTATCTTTCCTTTATACTTTCCTGTCTGTCTATATCCATCTGTTGTCTCTTGTTTTATGCTTTGATTGTAAATTCCTCAGGACAGGGACCATCTTTCTGTTGTATGTTTGTACAGTGCCTAATACAAGCGGGTCTGGTCCTTGACTAGGGCTTCTTGGAGCGACTGCAATAAAAATAATTAATAATTATGATGAAAATACACCCCTTAGCTGTGCCTTCCCCAGCGTTTCACTCCTAATCCAAACAATTAATTTACATAAGTTCCATGGACCATCCTAACCTGTTGAGGCAGGGCCAGTACCTATTTTAATGTGAATAACTTTCTGACAGGTAGCAGGATTCAAGCATAAGAAGAAAACATTTATTTTGGTGATTTATATAATTTTTCTGTTTCATCCTTGTCCTGTTACCTTAAGTGTCCTCAGCACAATGCACATGGACTGACGCCAAAACAGAGACTCCAGGCAGCTGTGGTTTCCCCTATGATTACTACTTGATAATATCTGTTCTAGGACAAGCAGCATCCATCTGGCTCAATCAATGTACAGGGGCTCAGATTCCATTTTCCTGTCTCTTAATAGCATGCAGCCACCTTGACAAAGAAGCAAACCATTCCTGTGACAGGCCAGCTTATGCTGAACACAAATGTGTATTTGTCATTGAATTCATGGTACTGAAAAGCTGAAGGTCAAGTAGGTTTCAGTAGGACACTGATTTACAAGGCAATACTTCTCTTGGTTTCTGTCAGATGCAAATTACAAAACTCATTTGTAATGATAAGAGCCAGCCCAAAACTCTTCCTAAACAGATGAGAGCTGAAAGATGGTCTTTGTTAACAACACTGGAGACAGTTGGGTTTAATTCCTAGTTCTATCCCTATACTTCTTTTGTGAGTTTAAGCAAGTAGCTTTGTATCTCCGTGCCTGAATTTCCTTATCCCTAAGATGAAAAAATAATTATACTTATTTTCTGTCTGATCAACTTTGTTTGCAAGCTTTTGCAGGCAGGGGCTGGGTTTTGTACCGAGACTACCACGATGGGGTCCTTAACATATCTGGAACCTCTAGGTGATACTGTGAAAACAACATTTGATATATATCCTCACGAAGTTCTACCACATGACTTAAATGTGGGAATTTGGATCTCAGTTTGTTTTTAAACTTTCATCTTGATCACTGAAATGTTAAAGAAATTAAACTTCTGTGCTTTTAATTTAATCTGAAGATTAGAGCTATTGGAATTCTTACAAAAATACAACATTTCATTGATGTTTGAAAAGGAATGTCATGAAAACAATACTTTCTGCAAGTTTCTGTAATAAAAAGGAAATAGACTGATCTCTGTGATGATCATATTGGTCCCTTCTGACCTATGAGTCTATGTCCTAGAAGAGAAACATGTAAGTGATTCACCGGTTTTCCCACAAAGAAAACCAACGGTAGCTACAGATGCACCAATGTAGCATGTTGCACTCAATTTCAGAACGGTTGGATATCAAGCTGGAGTCAAGAAACTCTCATTCTCCTAGGTAACCAAGCAGCCAGAAAGCCTGCCGATTCAAGGAAAATTTGATTATTTCCTGACAGCCCTCCCTGGATAATTAAGGAGTAGCAAGGCTAGGCACGATCTTGATAGTGGGGGACAGAAAAACAGGAAATCAAGGGAAATATGTGTTCTTCTGATAGAGTAAAGTGTTAGGAACTAGGAATTAAGCTGGAAGAACTAGTCTGATGACAATAAACAAGACCTCACTTGCTCCTGGTTCTGTACCCATCCCATGAACCAAGTAACCAGTAATTCATTTTGAAGGCTAGGAAATTGGTTGCATTACCTGAGGTGAGAAAGGAGGAAATATTACTGAGAAGCATATTTATGTTTATACCATCACTGATCACTAAGCATTGATAACAGTGAGGAGGAGTGGGAAGGAAGTTCATGCCTGAGCCACAGACGAGTTGCAGGCCTGGAGACCCTCTGTGTTTTGTTCTAGCCCCAGAACTTGGGGCAAAGTGTCCAGGTATTGAGGCAGGCTAAGGGATGAGAGATTTCCAGTTGATTACAACTACCTTGTGTAACCACAGACACAGGATAATAGTCATGGGCTCAGCTGCTGGAATGACGGTGAGTGGCTAACAAGGAGGAAAGATCTCACACCTACTTCCTTATTCAGGGAGAAAAACAGAAGCAGCAGCTCTAGTCAGGAGGAAAGGTGGCCACAGAAATAGACATAACCTTTATTTGTGAACTGTGACAAAAGAAAATTCAATATAAAGCCTGCTGGGTATTAAGTAGATCTGGTTTCTCTCTTTTGCACCTGCATCTCAGCACTCCTGAAAAGCAGGTCACTAATTTAGGCATCGAAATATGGACTTGGGAGCCTAATGTTACATACCAATTTCTGAAAACTTCTTGGCATCTGCTACTGGAAATGCAAAATAAATCATAAAGAGCACAGTATAAGACTATGATAGTACAGTGTATCAAGCACAGAATGGGCAGAGGTAATCCTGGCTCCTTCACTGCATCAATGTATGGCATTGTTAATTACTTATGCTATCTTTATCTCAGTTTATCTGTTGATTCAATGGGGAACAAATTTACCTTATTCACAGAGGTGTTGGGAGGATTAGTTAGTATTTGTAGAGTACTTGGAAGATATAGGTTCAGAGTCACTGTTGTGCCAAACTTCTGCTTGGTGCAACAGCAGAAAAGGAGGGCCTCAGGAATCTGGTTATGCCCCCCTGATTTTCAGGGTAAATCTGGAGGCAGTGTGGATTAGTGGGTAGACCTTCTAAACTGAAGCTCAGGAGACCTGGGTTCTGGCTTTGCATTAGCCTGCCGGGTGATCTAGGTCCTCAGTTTTCCCATGTGTAAAATGAGAATCATGACAGTGATCTTCTTTGTAAAGAAGTTTGAGATCTAGGGATAGAAAGCACTATATACGACCCAGGTATTATTAGTAAGTTAAACCCTACGTTAGTGTAGCCTAGAGGGACCATATGCCAGCTAAGCATAACCAGAGCACAACCCCTGCACTAGGGTAGTGGTGCTAGGGCTAGATGTGCTGCTTCACTGCAAGCTCAGAATTCCCAAGTAAGGAAAATGTTCAGTTGGGCTTTTGTCTGGCCCCTTTATGCACCTTTGGTGGTGCAAATGTTTGATACACACAGCCAAGAATCTGGCCCATAATGGGCTTCTAAGTAACAGCACAGTACTTCTCAAATGACGCTGAAAGAATTCATTCACAGAGCAAACAGTCAGCCACTTACACAAACTACTGTAACAACGCTTTATTTTACCAGGTTTCTAACTGGAAAGCATTTAATGTTCATGGTTCACAACTTATGACATTTATAAATTTTAATAAATCTGTGAAATTGTGTTGCTAAACTAATTAGGCAACTGCCTTTCATTTCAGTGCTGCTTTAGCTTCCTGCCAGTTTGGATTTTTATAAGTGAAATGAGTGTGATGATTCCAGCTTACTTTCCGTCACACATAACCCTCCTATTTGGCACACCTTAGTAATTAGCTTACCCTCCAAATGGCTTTACCAGCATAGTACCTGAGCTCCACCTCTGGTCACTAAGGCAGTTTACTAAGTAAAATAAAACAAACAGGTTGCAAAGGTTTATTGAAAGTGATACAACACTGAGGGCCAAATCCTACTTTGCGTCACCCATGCACTTAGCCCAACTTATATCAATGGGTCTATTTGCAGGAGTAAGGCAAGTAGGAGGGACTTGGCCTATGTATCTAACATATACAGTATATAATAACAACAACCAAGAAGCTTCTATTGGTATCCCCTCTATATGCCCTATACCGGGCATTATACAGGAATGATAGGTGATTAGGGCATGATCCGGGACTCAAGATTGTGGTGTCCAATTTCCTTCTCCATCACAGTCTTCCTGTGTGACCTTGGGCAAATTACATACCTTTGCTGTGCCTTAGTTTCCCATCTGTTAAATGGAGATAATTGTACTGTGTTGTGAGGATAATTTTCTTAGCAATTGTGAGACATTCAGATACTGTGGTAATGGTGGACACATACATTACTTGGCTAGAACAGCGCTGACTTGAGTGCAAAACTTCTGGTCCTTCTACATGCTTCTCACACTGTCTGTTCCACTTGCAAACAATGAAGGGTAAATCCTACAGCACGGGAACATCACAGAAGTGGAAGAACCACACATGAGAAGGATGATATTTCAGAGAAACAGATCAGATTCCACAAAAGCACTGAACTGAACTCCTTTTGCCCCACTCCACACACTGAATGTTCACTTTATGAGGAAGGTTTTCCCACCTTTAAAGTAATTTTTAATGGCAAGAAACCACCATTTTCTTACAGATGAAAGGAAGTGAATTAAAAGAAAGAGTGAGAGAGAGAGCTCAGTATACGGACTGAATTTTCACAAATCAAATAGAAAGCAAACCCTCCAACATCTGACAGGTCAAAATATTGTAAGACTACTTTGCAGACTTAAGGGAAAATAACAAGATAAGAATTCCTCTACAAAGAGATAGTGGGTACATTGTTCATGATGATACCAGACAAAAAAACCAAGTTGCGCTGTACAATAATGTCTTTTCCTCTATAGATGACTCTGTTAAAACAGTTCTATGCTCCTTTCCTTGCTATGAAGAATGAACAGTGCACGTTAATGAGTGCTGCTGTCTGAAGGATGGATTCACTGTCTGAGAGATGTCACTCAGGTTCAGAAGGCTTCGGATAAGTTGCCATTATCAAATGAAATAAAAGCCATAGGAGTTAAGACATTTGCATTTGGAACATTGCAGGTATATAAAAGCAGCATCGTTACAGAAAAAAAGGCAAAGTTTTAAAATTGACTTCATTGTTTGTTTATTGTTTTGGACGCAATGTTGTACTTTTAAAATGCATCCTTCAAGCTGAGGTGTTGTTTGATGTAAACTTCAGCATAAAGGCAGACACATTTGCATGTTCTAAATTAAATAATGTACAAAATTCTACAGTCATTCTTTCCAGCAAGTCTAGAGTAGAAGCCTGAAGTCATAGCACTTTGAGCCATGATCTCATTAGTTCTCACAAGCTAAGTATTATCTAGTCCAGTATCCCTTTCAGGAGTCTGATTTGTCTTGTGTACCCCCAAGTTTCACCTTACTTAAAAACTACTTGCTTACAAAATCAGACATAAAAATACAGAAGTGTCAAGCATACTACTACTGAAAAATTGCTCACTTTCTCATTTTTACCATGTAATTATAAAATAAATCAATTAGAATATAAATATTGTACTTACCTTTCAGTGTACAGTATATAGAGCAGTATAAACAAGACATTGTCTGTATGAAATTTTAGTTTGTACTGACTTCACTAGTGCTTTTTATGCAGCCTGTTGTAAAACTAGGCAAATATCTAGATGAGTTGATGAACTCCCAGTAGACCTCAATCTAGATGAGTTGATGTACCCCTGGCTGAGAACCACTGGTCTAGTCTGCCCTGTATGTGAATGGGGAAATTCTAAGGATAACCCAAGATATGGCAAGAGTTGGTATTGATTTCATAGCTGACATTCTTCCTTTGTAGTCAGCATTGAATGAGTGCCTGAGTACTGATATGGTGCTAGCGAAACAGGTGTTGCAAATCACTGCTCTCTTTTTGATAGCTTATGTAATTAAATATCCCAAGAGATGAGATATCTAGGATATCCCAAAAGTAAAGGTGGGTCACCTTTTCCTCCTTGCTTTCCTGTGTGGGCACGTTAAGCTGCTCACGACAGAGCCCTTAATGGGTTTTTTCATTGAGTCTGAGATTTGCACTGTACTGCAAAAAGTTAATTTAAGATTTCAATTCTTTCTTAATATCTTTTGTCCCCGAGAGATAAATCCTAGCCCTTACTCAGGTAACACTCCAATTACAGTAAACAGGAATTTTGCAGACCTTACTAAGACACTACTGTCATTGACTTTAACTGGAGTTGTACCTGAGGAAAGGTTGCAAGGTTTGTGACTACAGAGGAAAAAAGACAATAAAAATACATACATTTACTTGTATTCTTAAATTTCAGCAGTGTTTTCAGGTCACTGCGATGATGCCAGAATTAACGTTCCACCTACTTTCCTACTATATTGCATGAAATGAATACTATTGGGAAACTCAGTCAAAGAGATAGATCTGGTGTCATCATATGTGAAATTATTTTTACAATAACAAAGTAGCTGCCTTCAGAAAAAACACTATAAATTAGAACAGTTTCTAGTCTCTAATCAGAAAAGGCCCAGGATTAGACTATTAAAGATACATCACTAAATTGAAGGCATATTGGCAGAGCCGTAGAGAATGTTGTATAGGACACTTGTGGCCAGTCTGGCTACCGTTCTTCATTCTGCACTGCACGTTTACAAGATGGTGTGTGTAAGCTAAAGAATTACAGTACGTCTGCAGTAACATTTACAAAAGGGCCCAAGGAATTTAAGAGCCTAAGGACCTGTCCACGTGGAGACTTAGTGAGTGGCAGGCTAATGCTTCACAGATTTACAACCCAGATTTCTGTGCACTAAGGCCTGATGTGAAAAATCCACACCCCTGAGCAGCATAGTTAAGTCTACCTAAGTACCTGTGTAGACAGCAATAGGTTGACAGAAGAATTCTTCCATCAACCTAGCTACTGCATCTCTGGGGGCGGGGGTGTTGATTACTCATGCCAATGGGAGAATACTTCCTGTCAGTGGTGGTAGTTTCTACATTGAGGCACTACAGTGTAGCATTTTACGTTTAGACAAGCCTACATGTCTGTGTGAACAAGCTCTAATTCTCACTGATTTTCATTGAAATATAGGCTCCTGAGTGCTTCAATCATATCTGAAAATGGGACTTAGATTCCTAAGTATTTAGGTACTTTTGAAATGCGTATCCCTAATTTCTTTTATAAAGAGCGGTAGGGGAGGGAAATATTAATCTCATTAAGATTATTTATTTTCTTTCAATTGTTTATTAAATCAGTTTTTTCTTGATGAAAACAATGTTGTTAATCTTGTGTGATTAACAGACAAGACTGAGCCAATTTGCCTCATTAGCTAAGTAACAGCAAATTTTATTAAAGAAAAAATAATGAAATGATGAAGTAATAGGGTAAATCATAGCAAAACACATTAATTTCTTTTTATCATTCTTAATACACATATACGATGCAGTCATCTCCCTCAGCCATCATTTATTTGTCATTTTTTAACAAGAAAAATAAGAGCAAGAAAATAAGTTCCTGGATTTTCTCAAATCTTTCTAATGATTTTTGCTACTGAAGTGTCTAGTTCTGCTGCAGGTGTATTATTCTGGAGGATGGAACCAGAGTTTTCTTGGCATTGGTGATGAAGCCATGTGTCTGGAGGAGATTCAAGCTCTGAGACATGGCCGTTTGGACTCTGACCAGAGGTCTAATCAGGGTACTGGTAAGTTCCCTGTCACCTGAGTCTGGCTATTATGAACACCAAAACCCAGGGGACTGACAACAGGCTAAACAGTTGCATTTAGTACTGACAATGTTTCCTGCCGTAAGTGAGCCTTAGTAGCTTGCAAAGGCACAGAGATGTATGTCTGCTAGGTCTACTGAAATCAAGATAACAGGGGTGACACTGTAGAGCCCATCTGAAACTTCATTTTCTTCATCCACTTGTGGAGTCTTTGTTTACTTCTGTACAATGAAGATGATGGAACCCAGAGAGTCTTTCTTCTGAGGAAACAGAAACCTCTCTCATCACTCCCATGTCCAGAAATTGAGATATTTCATTCTGGATCAGATTGTGTTTAACAGAGTTGTTGGAGCTGTGTGACTGGATGAAGAACAGATGGGGTGGAGCCCACAGCTTGAGGGAGTATCCCTGCTTGCCATTTCCCTGACCCACTTGTCTGTGGTTGATGAAAACCGTTCCTCTAGGAAATGGGAAATCCTGCTCTCTAGCATCAGTTCAGGATGGAGGACTGTGTAATCCTTGTCATAAAGTGTATTTAGAGGAGGAGGGTCCCGAGGTCCCTCTGGATTTTCCCCTGAACCTTGATTGTGCTGTTTTCTCTCAGGGCATCTGTTGTCCTTTTGCTGGTACCTCTCTGAGAATGAGGAGAGAAAGGAGCTCCTCTGTCTGAAGGGGACACTTAGTGAAGATGGGAGAGACTGGATTTTGTGGCATTTTCAGCTACCAGCTTATCCAGCTTATCTCCAAAAAAGGACAGAGCCTGTAAATTTGGCCAAGCATAGGACCTGCTTAGAGCGGGTATCCAGGGTCAGAGCCATAGGTGGCACCTGGCTACTGAGTGGAAGCCACTGCTGGGGCTGCGAACCTCATTGAATCCATTGAGGTGCCAGCTACAAATACTGTTACTAGGGAGAATGTCTTTAAAATGGACCTAAAGTAAGGGTGATCTCTGTCCTTAAGGGCTTGGAGATCTTCCAGTGAGGCAAGAGATGTTCCTGCAAAGCAGGTAGCTAGCAGGGATGCTCAGGGGATAGTGGAGAAAGCTTCAAAGACCTTTTTGAGAGTGGCCTCCATTTTTCTATCTGTGGAATCCTTAGGGTAGAACTCCCCTTCTGAGGGAATAACTATATCTCTGTCCAGGGCTGCCACAGCAGCTTCAACCTTCAGTATCACCACAATACAGCCCTTTAGCTCTTGAATGTTACAAAGCCTGAGGTCACTCTTGTTAATACGCTTACCCGTACCAGCCTTGATCCATTCATCACTAATCATTTCCTCAGAAGAGGAGTGAAAGGGTGTTGAAGCTTCAGGAGAGGAGTTTCAGGGAAGAAATTTTACTCTGAGGCTTATTCTTAGGAACCTGCGCTGATTGGATTTGAATTGCGGCAACAACCTTGCTGCACATGGCTTGAAATTTCTCGGGGGTTGGGGGGGAGGAGAAAAACTTTGCTTCATTTTCCCACCACCCTACTTGGAGTCAGAGCCACACAGACCAATTTTCTCAGGGGAGAAAGGGGAGAAAGAAAAGGAGGGAGAGGAGTCAGAGGTCTGATATTGCCTAGATTTTTTCTTTCCCTTTTTAGCCTTTTTAGATTTTTAAACTCTTCTGCATGCTTTAGGAGCATAAAAGTTCTACTGCAGAGTTGGTGAGACCTTTTGAAGTTTGCCTTCCATAGAGCCTGGAATCCTCTCAAGAGCTCTATCTCAGAATCCTCCCCCCCACTGTGTCCCATTCCCCCTGGAAAGGGGGAACTCATTGTCAGAGTCCTCTTGGTTGGCTCAGGAGGGAGGAGACCTGATTAGAAATCCTGCTTCTTTCCCAAAGTGCTCAGGACCCACTTTCAGACTTGGGAGGTACTAGTCATATCACACAAGGCTCCCCTCTTTGTTCTTTGGGGGTCCCCTCAGACTGACTCCCTGAGTCAAATGGTCAGGGTCCTTCTCCACACTTGGAACCTCTCTCCACTCTGCACTGGGGTTCCTGGTCCATTTTTCCCTGGTTGGAGTCGCAGCTTTTTGGTGGAAGGAGGAATGCTCCCCACTGTCCAAAAAAATAGGACAGAAAAGTTGAAATAGGAGAAGTAAGCAAAAGAAACCACCACTGTCTGCTGCCGCAGACACAGAGAATCTGGCAGCAAGTGGGAGCAGAGGTGGCATGGCCAGACCTTGTGGTGCCAAAACACTGATCGGCCTCCATGAGCTGCAGAGAGAGGAGAGCAGCCCAGACGTTTAGAATTAAGGGAGACACTGGGCTGAAGAGAAGAAAAGAAAGGTCTGTGGTTCTTTGCCACATGTTAAACTTAAATAAGTAATGCTGCCGGACAAATTGCTTTTATCTTGTTATTGGACTGTGTTGTCTTATTCTTATTATGTTTTTAAAATATCAGTTAATTTAGCACTTCTGGAAATGAAGACTAACACTGGTTGGATCAATGCGTAGTGCAGACAGGGTTCCCACATGCCTGTGACAGTGTCTCTGAAGTACCCGTTTCTTGAAATCTCCTAGAGAAGAAGCTGCCAGCCACGCAAGGGTTTAATTGCTAAGGCTTTCATGATGTGGCTATGTGATGACGACTAGAATGAAAACACTAACCTGTGCACTGTGGCTATATGTGCACGAAGCCCACCTGAAATGAAAGAACAGTGCATTGACTGACTGTGCCATCTAGCCCTTAGCATTGTGCATATTTTGAGGAGGAGAAACTACCCCTCCTTTGGAAAGTGCTGGTTTTAGCATTATTAATAGCTAAATCGGTTGAGTCAGGAGGGTCATTGTGTCATTGAATCACTGGCAGACTGAGTCAGTAAGATCCAAACTTCTCATCTGTGTATGAGAAATGGAAGGTAGAATGCTCCCTCCAGCATCTCATCTGTCAAAAGTATGTGCCAATACTGTCTGAATATTTTATTGATCTGATGGGAGTGGAGTGTGTAAATATAAATTAATGACCCATAGACTTCTTTGGTCTTAATGTTACAGTATCTGATTATAACACTTCTCCTTGTTCCCTATTGCTATATATGTTTCTTACTAAACTATTCGATTAAATTTGTCCACCAGCACCTGAGTTTTTACCATCCAAAGTAGGTTGCAGCTATATTTTTTTCTCACTCTTAAAACTGGCTATAAAATAGGCCTGTTCTAAGGACCCCAGAATAATAATTTTTTAATATGAGGAAATGAAGAATTCCTGTCATTTGGTTTTCCAAGTACTAACGTACAGAGTATATTAGTAGACTTGTGATTAAATTTGTAACTGATTTCTCAACAAATGTAAGAAGCAGGAAATATTGACTGCACTATTTTTTATAATTTAAAATGGACTTACTATGTGCAGTATTTGGAAGATATAGGAAGAACTTCGTATTCAGAGTAGCACCCATCACTACCAGTACAAGCTACTACTCTCTAGTGGCAGTACCCTACCACAGGGTATTCAATGTACTCGCAGCATTGTTGATGAGACTGCTCATGTGCTTAAGCATAGTCTTAAGCGCATTGCTGACTCAGGGCCTAAATATTTGGAGGTGGTCAAAGGTCATTGTCTTCGGGGCATACAGGTGTATCCTTACTTGGATGACTGGCTCTAGACATAGATAGTGTAATTAGATAATAAGAGCCCTGTCTTACAACTTCATTGGTCATACCCTTTTGCAGTGTTGCTTTGTTATCAAATCCCTGGGCCTGAGAGTAAATACAAAGAAGGATACTCTGATATCTAGAGGTTCTTGTGTGTAGAGGATCTATGCGTTAGTCCACAAGAACTCTAGACTGCCTGTCCCAGGAAAGGTTTCATGATAGTCTGCAAGCAATGAGCCAAATTAAGTCCATAGTAGATGGACTAGTTGGATTCTACTTGGGGGTATCGGGCCTGATGGCATCCTGTACTTTCCTCACTGCTTCTAAAGGCCCTGGATGTGTTCTTTGATCGTATGGTGGAATTGGTTTGTAGAGCCTTCTGATAACAGTTTGGTCATGGCTGTTTTCCACTCCAGGAAGTTCAAAGATTCTGACATGTGGTGGATGCAGCCAGATAATTTCTTGGAGGGAAAATTATTTTACAACCAGTACCTTGGAGAATGATGAGTACAGGTGACTCCAACATCGCCTGAGGGTTGATTTGGGACCTTTGCTTTCTCATAGGTGGCCCCAGAAGTTGAGGTGTTGCATACATATTGTAGCCATCAGACTGGCTCTCAAATTTTCCTCGCATAGAAGGGAAGGAAACACATTCAGATTCTTACAGACAATATGGCTGTTATATACTAGCTGAGCAGGCTCTCCTCTTCACTGTACCTCAGGAAGTAATACCATTCCCAGAGATGGATATTGGGTGATTTCATGAATGCTCAATCTGACACTTACCCCTCTCCCCCCACAAAAAAATACCACCGTGGCCAATAATCAATGTTTCCAAAGTTCTGATCAGCTTGAGTTGCCATTGAATCTCTCAGTGTCTGACTCTTGCCAAGCAAAGTCTCCCAAACATAATTTATCAGAAAAGCGGCTGCAGTTTAGATAAGGACTGAAATGCTTATAAGAAATCTTTTTTTTTACATTAGGGGAAAAGGGCTTCCCTGTAAGTGTCTTTCCTTCCATCTTACCTCTATTGTATTGAGAAAGATTCAACAAGATAAAGATTACAACTGAAAAAAAAAAAACATCAGGAAAATGTTTTCTCTTTTTGCATCCAACTAACTTATCTGTCTTTCTTAACTGCAACTTTCAAAATGTTGACCAACTCCATTAAAGCTACTACAGGGCGGGTAACCATATAAGAACCTGGACAGATACAAGTTCTAGAGGTATATTCACAGCACAATTCATTCCCAGGTATTTTATTATTATCTATTTCCTCTATTCATGTCTAAAAATCATCTCTGGCAACAGCTAAGTCATAGCTAGTGGCTATTTCTTCTTATGTCCCCATGAAAGGAATTTGTTCATCCCATGGTAAAATAATATTTGAAAGGCTTTGCAGATTTATATCCTCCTATTCAGAAGCCTAGTGATCTGAGGGTTTTAAATTTAAAGTTGAACGGGCTTATGGATGCGCGCTTTGAGCCTTTAAGATATATCAACTTTTTACTGAAGGTCTTTCTTAGTGGTTGCCCTAGGATCTAGGAGTTGCAGTCATTTAAGGCAAACACACCTAGTATAATCTTTTTATAAGAATCAGAGGGCTCTGAAGGCTCATCCAATATTTCTCATGAAAATTGTTGATTTTAACGTAAATCAATCCATGTACTTTTTTTTTTTATGTAGCTTCCAGGAGAAGTCAGAATGTTTTCAAAGAGCAATTGTCTAGTTCAAACAGCAATTAATTTAGGGAGTTCCTATAGCCCTATGCAGGTGGTCAGTCTAGAGGATCACACTGGTCACTTCCAGCTTAAGAATCTATGAATCTACAACCTGAGTGCAAAGATTGCTGAAGGACTCACTCCTACCTAAATAGCATCAGAAAAGAGATCTATCAGACCGTTTGCGGTCATCTAAGCCCACGTGTGGTTGCTGCTTTTAGGAAGGTAATAAATCATTGTTCAACTAATGGAGCTCCACAGTCCATCTCCTGTATAAAGTCACTGGTGGCTAGTCTCCTACAGAGTGGCACAGTGAAGCAAAGGCAAGAAGGAAAAAAAAAAGGGGTTACCTGTTACAGTAACTCTTGTTATCTTAATGTTTTGCCTCCACGGCCTTGCTGACATTCTCTCCTCCTGTGGAATTGGAGACCGTGTCTTTAAGGGCTGAGATTCCCAGAAAGACTCTGGGCAACCGCAGCCAGTTGGATTCAGACACAGAAAAAAAAAAACAGATCTTTTATAAGCACTTTAAGCACGGAGTTCTCACTGAACATCGCAGGGTACCAGCAGTGGGATATGAACCCACAGGCATGTATCCTGAGGTAGTCACCACAGACGTGCAAATACTATGGAAGGATAGGTGACACCTTCTCCAAATCACAGACTGGGGGAAGATAAATGGCACTGAGTATGCTGTTTTATCCAAGAGGATCTCAGACAGGCAACAACCAGGTTGAGACAATAGACACATGGGATGTGACATAACCAGAACAAGAGGACTGGACGACTCCTGTGAGCCGTAGCCTGATGTTGCAGGGGAACCTCTGAAGTCTGAGTGACAGCACAAGGCACCTAAAGATTAATTGAAACATTGTTAGTAAATGTAGTTATTAGATTTTGGCTTGGAAGGGAAGATGTGGTATTTGGGATTATGTCTTCCTAGAAAGTGTGGGTGGACACCACAAAGTTCTTGTTATGCACAGTCAGCTAGGACTGGATGCAGAATAAAGCAAGATCTCTGAAGCACTTTATGTACTAAATGAGCGTGGGAATCCTGCACCTCCTTGGTTCTTTGGAGTTCAAGTCCTAAGGCTTCTGGATGCAGAGAAGAACTAGGAGACAGTTTAAAGATATCTTTATTGATGAGACTACAAGGTTGGCTGATAAAGGTAATAGTGTGGATGTAATATACTTAGACTTCTGTGAGGCATTTGACTTGATACGGCACATGAGATTAAAAAATTGGAACAATATGAAATTAGCACGGCACATGATAAATGGATTGAAAACTGGCACACTCATAGATCTCAAAATATAACTGTAAATGGACAATGATCATCAGGTGGATGTGTTCCCAGGAGAGTCTTGCAGGATTTGGTTCTTGGTTCTATTCTATTTAACATTTTCATCAATGATCTGGACAAAAACTGAAATAATCTCTGATAAAGTTCGCAGGCAAAACAAAAGTTGAGGGAGTGGTAAATTATGAAGAGGACAGGTCACTGATTCAGAACGACCTCGATCGCTGGATAAGGTGGGTGCAAGCAAAATATATATTTTAATATGCCTAAAGTTGAATTTATACATCTCTGAGCAAAGAATGTGGGCCATACTTACAGGATGGGGGACTCTATCTGAGAAGCAGTGACTCTGAAAATGATTTGAGAGTCAGAGTGGATAATTAGCTGAACATGAGCTCCCGGTGCAACTCTGTGGCCAAAAGGGCTAATGCACTCCTGGGATACATAAACAAGGCAATCTTGAGTAGGATAGAGAGGTTATTTTACCCCTATACTTAGCACTGTACAACTGCTCATGGAATAGCGTGTCCAGTTCTGGTGTCCACAATTCAAGAAGGATTTTGATAAATTGAAGAGGGGTCAGAGAAAAGCCATGAAAATGAGTAAAGGATTAGCAAACATGATAGTGATATATTCAATGAGTTAGCTTAACAAAAAGAAGGTTAAGGGTTGACTTGATTACAGTCTGTAAGTTTTTATAGTGGGGAACAAATATTTAATAGTTAACTGTGGACTCCAATTTAGCAGAGGAACATATGACACAATCCAATGGCTGGAAGTTGAAACTAAAACAAATTCAAACTGGAAATAAGCCATATATTGTTAATGGTGAGTAATTAACCATTGGAACAAATTTTCCAAGGGTCATGGTGGATTTTCCATTATTGACCATTTTAAAACCAAGATTGGATGTGTTTCTAAAAGAGATGCTCTAGAATTTATTTGGGGGAGCGTCTGTGGCCTGTGTTATACAGTCAGTCAGTCTAGATGATCACTGTGGTCCCTCCTGGCCTTGGAATCTACGAAAGGGCATTAGGTATTAAAAGGTCACAGGGCTTGAGAGATGTGCAGCCACCATGTAACTGTCAAGTACTGCTTAAATAAGATTTATGACCAACTGACTCAAACAATGGGGGACTTCACTGATCTATGGAGGCATGACCTTTGGAGAACAAGTTTAACCCATTATGATGTATTATTATTATTATTGCTAAATTCATACTTTTTTAAAACTCTGGTTGTCTGCTTACCTGTCAGATGAGAGAGCAGAATGAGCTCTGTCTTCCCCACATGGTAATGCTTTCTATGACATAGTGAGGTTCACATTTCATACTGATAATCAACAGAAGCACTTTTGCGGCTGATCCTATTTGGCATTAAAAGTTACGTCTACACTGCAGTGTAAACCCAGGGTTAGTGGGACTTGAGTCACCTGATCTGTGTTAGGAAACCCTGGGCTTGACTATCTACTTTGTATTTTAACACTAGGTTAAGGACCTCCGACCTGTGCTCGAACCTTGGGCACTGGTGTCCACACTGCAGTGTGCAAACCTAAGTCAAAGTAACCATATCCCACATTCCCTAACACCCTGCCTCAAAATGTGACCACCCTAGGAACGTGGTGCACTCTGGGAAAACTTTACAGCCTGCCCTTTATGTTACCAGGAAGCAGCTCACTTTGCAAAAGACTTAATCTGTTTGCTCTCCATTACCAACCCAGGAGGCTCTCTGATGGTGTGCTTGCAGATCAGTGATCAGAACAGAAAATGTTAACATAGATAGCCCTTTCGAAATAAAAAAAACCCAGTCACAGATCTATTTTTGTTTATCCTTCCATTTAGTTTGAACTGAATTAGTTCATGATCACTCAAACCAAGGTTGTCCTCTACAAACATTTCTTCTAAGAGGTCCTCACTACTCACCAAAACCAAATCTAAAATGGCATCGCCTCTTGTTGGCTCAGCAACTATTTGGTGAAGGAATCCATCAGTTATCTCATTCAGGAAAATCTGAGCCCTATTATTACTACTAGCACTTGTCCTCCAGTCTATATCTGGGAAGTTTAAGTCTCCCATGATCACACAATTCCCATTGGTATTTACTTCATTAAAAAACATTAAAGAGGTGTGTCATGGTATAATTCCCCACTCTGAACCTTAGCGTCCAAAAGATGGGGTACCAGCATGAATTCCTCCAAGCTTAATTACCAGCTTAGAACCTGTAGCGCTGCCACCAACAGCCTTGGCCAAAGTTAGATTTGCAAACTTTGCACAGTTATATTTTAGCCCAGTAATCAAAGGGTTAATTAGTCCAGAGTGTAGTCTGACATGTTGTCACAACGCGTGTTCTGCTCTGCCTTTGGCCCCCGAGCAGTTCAGAACAGGAATATTGGGAGCTGCTGATAAGACGTATGTGGCTTCTAAAGCAAAGTTAAGCAAATCCAATTGAGTGCAGCTTGACTTTTCAATATGCAGCACCTAAGTAACAGCTGCTCTGTGTCTCAGTTTCCTCATCTGTAAAATGAGGACACTGCTTTCTTGTTGTGAGCCAAATGGCTGCGAGTTACGTGGATCAAAGCCACTGAGAGCTGATAGTGAGATATGTAGCTGAGAGCACTATTGATTCTATCTGCACTCCGCATGGATATACAGACCCCACTGTCCAACCTATGAAACCCTGTCCTAGAATGTGTTAAGTTCGGCATGAAACCTGGGGTAAGTTCTCCTGTAGCTTTCTCCGAAGACCTGGTCAGAAATGTGGAAGGGAGCTCACAGCAGTGTTGTGAGGCTTAGCATGT
>NC_133769.1:62822598-62849409 GCF_003597395.2 Chelonoidis abingdonii | reverse complement strand
TTCTTCTCCTGTGAATTGGGACGGTGTCTTTAAGGGCTGAGACTTCCCAGAAAGACTTGGGCAACCGCAGCCAGTTTCGATTCAGACACGAAAAAAAAACAGATCTTTTTATAAGCACTTTAAGCACGAGTTTCACTGAAATCGCAGGAAGGTACCAGCAGTGGTATAACCCACAGGCAGTATCCTGAGGTGTCACCACAGACGGCAAATCTATGAAGGATAGGGTGGACACCTTCTCAAATCACAGACTGGGGGAAGATAAATTGGATCTGAGTATGCTGGTTTTATCCAAGAGATCTCAGATCAGGCAACAACCGGCGCTTGAGACAATAGCCACATGGGCATAGTGACAAACCAGAACAAGAGGACTGGACGACTCCTGTGAGCCGTTAGCCTGATTGTTGCAAGGGAACCCTCTGAAGTCTGAGTGACAGCACAAGGCACTAAAGATAATTTGAAACATTGTAGTAATGTAGTTATTAGATTTGGCTTGGAAGGGAAGATGTGGTATTTGGATTATGTCTTCCTAGAAGTGTTGGGTGGACACCAAAAGGTTCTTGTTATGCACAGTCAGCTAGGACTGGATTGCAGAATAAAGCAAGATGCTCTGAAGCACTTTATGTACTAAATGAGCGTTTGGGAATAACCGCACCCTCCTTGTTCTTTGTGAGTTCAATTCTAAGAGCTTCTGGATGCAGAGAAGAACTAGAGGACAGTTTAAAGATATCTTTATTGATGAGACTACAAGTGGCTGAATAAGTATAGTTGTGGATGTAATATACTAGACTTCTGGAGGCATTTGACTTGATACGGCCATGAGATTAAAAATGGAAACAATATTGAAATTAGCACGGCCACATGATAAATTGGATTGAAACTGGCACCCTCATAGATCTTCAAACTTAACTGTAAATGGACTATGATCATCAGTGGATTTTCCAGGGAGTCTTGCAGGATTTGGTTCTGTTCTATTCTATTTAAACATTTTCATCAATGATCTGACAAAAACTGAAAATAATCTCTGATAAAAGTTCGCAGCAAAACAAAAAGTTGAGGGAGTGGTAATATGAAAGGACAGGTCACTGATTCAGAACGACCTCGATCGCTGGATAAGTGCGTGCAAGCCAAAATATATATTTTAATATGCCCTAGTGAATTCTATACATCTCTGAGCAAAGACATGTGGCCATACTTTACAGGATGGGGACTCTATCTGAGAAGCAGTGACTCTGAAAATGATTGAGAGTCAGAGTGGATAATTAGCTTGAACATGAGTCCCGGTGCAACTCTGATGGCCAAAAAGGGGCTATGCACTCCTGGATACATAAACAAGGCAATCTGGTAGGATAGAGAGGTTATTTTACCCCTATACTTAGCACTGTACAACTGCTCAATGGAATTGCGTGTCCAGTCTGGTGTCCACATTTTCAGAAGGAATTTGATAATTAAGAGGGGTCAGAGAAGCCATGGAAAATGAGTAAATGATTAGCAAACTATAGTGATATATTCAATGAGTTAGCTTTAACAAAAGAAAGGTTAAGGGTTGACTTGTTAAAGTCTGAAGTTTATAGTGGGGAACAAATATTAATAGTTAACTGTGGACTCCAATTTAGCCAGAGAACATATGGGACACAATCAATGGGAAGTTTGAAACTAAACAAATTCAAACTGGAAATAAGCCATATATTGTTAATGGGTGGTAATTAACCATTGGAACAAATTTTCCAGCGGTCATGGTGGTTTTCCATTTGACCATTTTAAAAACAAGATTGGATGTGTTCTCTAAAGAGATGCTCTAGAATTTATTTGGTGGGAGCGTCTGTGGCTGTGTTTATACAGTCAGTCAGTCTAGATGATCACTGTGGTCCTTCCTGGCCCTTGAATCTACGAAAGTGGCATTATGTATTAAAGGTCACAGGGCTTGAGAGATTGTTGCAGCCACCTGTACTGTCAAGTACTGCTTAAATAAGATTTTGACCGAACTGACTCAACAATGGGGGACTTCACTGATCTATGGACGGCATGACCTTTGGAACAAGTTAACCCATTAGATGTATTATTATTATTATTGCTAAATTCAACTTTTTTTAAAACTCTGGTTGTGCTGCTTACCTGTCAGATTGGAGAAGCAGAATGAGCTCTGTCTCCCCACATGTAATGCTTTCTATGACATATGACGTGGTGTTCAACATTTCATACTGCATAATCAACAGAAGCACTTTTGCGGCTGATCCTATTTGCATAAGTTACGTCTTACACTGCGTTGTAAACCAGGGTTTAGTGGGATTGAGTCACTGATCTGTGTTAGGGAAACCCTGGGCAGACTATCTACTTGTATTTAACACTAGGTTAAGGACCTCCGACCTGGCTCGAACCTTGGCACTGGTGTCCACACTGCATGACTTGCAAAACCTAATTCAAAGTAACCATTATCCCACATTCCCTAACACCCTGCCTCAAAATGTGACCACCCTAGGAACGTGGTGGCACTTAACTTTACAAGCCTGCCCTTTATGTTCCAGGAAGCAGCTCACTTGCAAAAGACTTAATCTCGTTGTCTCTCCATTTACCAACCCAGGAGGCTCTCTGATGGTGTGCTTGCAGATCATGATCAGAACAGAAAATGTTAACATAGATAGCCCTTTCGAAATAAAAAAACCAGTCACAGATCTATTTTGTTATCCTTCCATTTAGTTTAACTGAATTAGTTCCATGATCACTCAAACCAAGGTTGTCCTCTACAAACTTTCTTCTAAGAGTCCTTCACTACTCACCAAAACCACACTAAAATGGATCGCCTCTTGTTGCCAGAACTATTGGTTGAAGGAATCCATCAGTTATTTCTCATTCAGGAAATCTGGCCCATTTTACTCTAGCACTTGTCCTCCAGTCTATATCTGGGAAGTTAAATCATCCCATGATCACACAATTCCCATTGGTATTTACTTCATTAAAAAAACATTAAAGAGGTGTGTCATGGGTATAATTCCCCACTCTGACCTTAGCGTCAAAGATGGTGGGTACCAGCATGAATTCCTCCAAGCTTATACCAGCTGTAGAACCATGTAGCGCTGCCACCAACCAGAATTCCAAGTCCTGTAACTCTGGTCCCCCCCAAAACCTTGCCCAGGGACCCCCAGACCCAGACGCCTCTGGATATTACCGACGAGAAAGAAAGGCCTTTCCTCCACCGTTTGCCTCTCCCAGGCTTTCCCCTCCCTGGGTTACTTGGAAGATTACTGTGATCAACTCCTTGATCTTAAACAGAGAGGAAAATTGCACCTTCCCCCCTTCTTCTCTCTCCCTCCAGACTCTCCTGAAGAGACAGAATCCTAACACGGAGAGAAATTAACCTCTCTCTCCCTTCCCTCCTTTCTCCCCACCAAATTCCCTGGTGAATCCAGACCCAGTCCTGGGGTTCACAGAATAAAAAAAAAAAAAGTCAGTTCTTAAACAAGAAACTTTTAATTAAAGAGAGGAAAACAGTAAAAATTATCTTTATAAATTTAAGATGGATTAGGTACAAGGTTTTTTAGCTATAGCACTGGAATACCCTCCAGCCTAAGTATACAGTACAAATTAAACATCTTTCAGCAAAATATAAATTGAACTCCTTCCAGCCAATGCACATTGCAAATAAAGAAAACAAAATAGCCTAACTGCCTTATCTACCTAGTACTCATATTTAAACTATAAGAGCCTGTATGGACAGATTGGAGAGAAACGTGGTTGCACGTCCGGTCATCTCAGACCCAAGAGAACACACCAAAAATAACACCACACATAGAAACTTCCCTTCCTCAAGATTTGAAAGTGTCCTGTCCCTGATTGGTTCTTGATCAGGTGACAGCCAGCTTACTGAACTTGTTAACCTTTACAGTCAAAAGAGATATAATACTTCTGTCATTTAACTCCTACTATCTGTTTATACAAGGTGTCTATCATATCCAAATCAGATCCCGGTGGTCTATAGCACACCCAAGCACTATCCAGGGAGGCTCTAGTAGGTTCTTTCCCCAGTGTGATTTTTGCCAGAGAGACTGTGTCTTATTTTCCATCACTTTCTTATTCTTTACAGTCTACCTCATCATTGATATATAATGCTACTCCACCACCTTTGCCTTTATTTCTGTCTTTCCTAAACAGCACATACCCTTCAATACCTGTACTCTAGTCATGACTACTATTCCACCATGTTTCTGTTATCCCTATAATATCTGATTTCACTTCCTGCACCAATAGCTCTAGTTCCTCCATTTTGTTACCTAGGCTCCTCACATTAGTGTACAAACATCTTAATTTTTGCCGTTTGGCTTCTCTCACATTCTTTACCCAATTAGGCACAGACATTCTATCACCAGTATCACCCATTAGACTGATATCTACGATACCCTTCCTCCTTATGTCCGTTCTCCTACCCACAACTGTATCCTTTCTTACTTCGTTTTCTTCCCTCTCAATGTTATAATCCGGCCTGGAGATTACCTGGACATCTCCCAACCATCTCCCCCAAATTTCTAGTTTAAAGCTCTCTTAATCAGTTGTGCCAGCCTCCATCCTAGAATTCTATTTCCCTCCCTAGTCAAGTAAAGTCCACCCGAGAGAACAGTCCTTTGTTAACTCAGCCTTGCTTCTACTCTACAATTATTCTAACCTATAGCTGAGACCCAGGGTTCCACGATCCTGCAGAGCTGGAGGGTCTGAGATCAAGATAAGCCAGGACCCAGGGTCTGACCCCTATTTCTTTGCAGTGTAGCTGCAGCCACACTTGATTTGGGTCCCAGGAGATACCCAAAAGTAACCCACAATTCCATAGGACAACAGAAGGTTCCCTCCTGGGTCTGCGTTTACAACAGGCAGGGCACTGAAGTCCTAAGCTGCCAGGGCAGGAAAACAGGGGCAGAAGTAGTCTTGGCACATGAGTTGGTAGCCCCAAGGGGGTTTCTGTGATCCAGCCCCTCACAACATGAGTAGAGAACAGTTGGATCACCTCGTTTGTGAATATGCTTCTTCCCTAGAAATGAGGAAATTCACTTAAGAATTGCTAGTGTTAATATAACTCTCACATGCTTTTGCCTGTCATCTTTTGACCTTTCTTTAGTAATATTACTCATTTAAATAGAAATTATTAAAATAGGTAGCATTATAACATTTCATATTCTAACCTCATACATAATACATAACCTTATACAAGGGTATAAGTCCAGGGTAATGCTCACAAACATGTTTGTTTTTTTAATAAAATAATTACACTGTGTTCTGACTGATATCACATAATCTGCCTGAAGTTATGATGCTATGTGAAAGCGTTAACAGTATGATCAAGTTTCATAGAGACACCTAGAAAATCCTTTGCACACAAAGCGTTAATTCAAATGCAAAATTATATATACTATTGGAACAGATTTTTATCTCACTTGTACTGCTGGAAGCACAGACTAACTCCATTAGTTAATGAGATTTATTGGTAAAGAAACAAATTGGATCATAGTGTGGATATTTTCATATCACCTCATCTGTCTGGTGTCATAATGCTGGCAGATAAAAATCAAAACAAAAAAGTAACCATTTTTGTCAGTGAGCATAATTATTTGTGTTCATAATTTTTAAATAAGAATTGATGATGATAACAACATATAAAAATACAGGCCTCACGGTTAGATAATTTAAATAATGTGGGGTGTTCATGGCTCACCCAACCATGTTTGTGAACTGAAGGGAAAAGAACAAGCTAAATGTCTGTTACTAACTAACCAGTCAGGTCCATGTTATTTTATCTTTCAGCTGTTTTTGCACAATAGGTGCCTGAAGGCATCTGAGTACATTTCAAACACATTCATTCTCATACTATGTAACCTTTCAAAAGGTTTTGTCCTATGAAAAGCATTCTTTTACATTTTCAGTAGAAAATGCACTTCGAGATGATGCTTTTAAGCTGCTCCAGTGCTTCCAAACATCAGCACGGTGACACTCTGAGAACACCAGGAAGTCCTGGTTCCTGTGATGTGAGTGCTGTCCATGTGATAACGGAGTGTTTGTCAGGAAGGAAGCTGTGGGGTGACTTGCTATAGATCTTTAATGGCTGGTAAATGCATTACCAAGTTTTTTTATCTGAATTGTCTGCAGCTACAGCCAATAATACAGGGATGTCTGCAAGTCTAATTGACATGAGACGATATATGTTTGCTATGGGTTTCTACTTCGCTCAAAAGTGTTATTGTTTCTCCCCAAGATGCTTGCCTGCAGGGGAAGTTTTAACCATTCTCAATATTTCTCAATAATGGCTTTTTGGCTCTACATACTGTGGATGCAAATAGTACTTTGCATTTCTTTCTCTCCTTTTATCAAATGCATTTCTAAAGTCCTGGTTCAGCAGAACCAGACAAACACTTAAACAAGTGACTAACTTTTGGGATGTTTGTAAGTATCTCTGAACAGGGATAGACATAACCATGTACTTAACCTCTCACTTAATCAGAGCCTAAATTTCTGAGGTTCTGTCTCTTCCTGTATATATGGACCAATTTTGAATGGTCTCAGAAGTGATAAAAATAATACTAATGAGTACCTTACATAAGTCTCTGTTCTGCCACTGATACTCATGCAGAGTAGTACACTACATATGAAGGTAGTTCCATTGAAAGCAACCAGCACCGCTGAGGTTCTACTCATCTTCAGTAAGAGTGGCAGAATCAGGTGGACAGAAAAACCACACACAAATCATAAAAATATACATCTAAAACAGCCTGTATTTGAGGATTTCAAAGCACTTTACAAACATTAATGATTTAGGCTCCAATCTTGTAATCACACATGTGAGACACTCCATTAAGCACATCTGTAAAGTTACTCGGGTGCATGTTTACAGGATTGGGCTCTTAGTCCCAGATTTTTAAAGGTATTTAGGCACTGCAGCACTCAGTATTGCAATGTCTAACTGATTTAGGAGCTTAAATCTAATTTTAAAAGGGTTTTCACTCTCCCTTCGGAGCAGGAATACTGCTGGATGTGGGCTCCTAAATTATTAGGCATTTCAATGCAGCACAATGCCTAAATCCCTATAAAAATTGAAGCCTTACACCTCATAGTGCCTCCTGTGAGGAATGAAAATAAACATCAAGCAGCTTTTCTCAATCTCTTGCACACAAAAGTTAATAGTTCTTAAGTGAATTCAGCTGTATGACATGCCATTTTACCAGTAATTCCAGCTCTGTGTTCTAAATTAAATTTAGAATATTTGCATTCTGCTGAAGAAGGTTTAATACTAAACCCAAAGATTGAATAATTGGTATAAACAATTTGAGCTCCTTTTCCCACTGTTTAGCCAAATGTTTGCTTGAGGATTACTTTGATAATCAAATTGAATTAAAATCTGTAACAACACTGATAAAAACCCGAGAAAATAACTCACTAATGAACTGATCTCAGTCTTAGCTTTATTTTGTTGCTATAGAGTAGTACAGGTTTTTCCCAGGTTAAGATTTTTTCCCCCTAATTTTCTGGAGAACTATACCTTGTAACTTATTCTGGTTAAAAGTGTTCAGTTCTAAGATCCAAAAAACCTCAAATCCTATTTAAAAAAGAAAAAGAATGGATTCGCTTTGGCCTAATACTAATTTTGAGCACCCTGAAGCTCCAACAGACTGTCAAATAATACAAAAGTCACAGATTTCATTGTTCAGTATTAGTTTTAATAGATCTGCATTTTACAGTTTCCTTCACAAAAAATATATTGTGGATATATAGTGAAGAAAAAACTATATATCCACAACATATTTTCTGTGAAGGAAAAAGTTAGCACTCATTTGACAGAGCTAAAGATCACTTGTGATCTGCAAACAATAGTAGATTATGTAATTTACCAGACATTTCTGAAACCTATTGAAAAGTACAAATATCAGGATGAAAAATCCAGGGCTTTTTAAAATTTGAGGAAATGTATTATGCATTACTCATGGGTCAATTATAACTAGAGCTGGGAAAAAAATATTTGGCCAAATAGCTTATTGACCAAAACATGCAGCTTTGGTCGATGTGAAACTATCTGTGAGTTTGATATGAATCTGCCAATTAGTTTTGTCCAGAAAAATTTTCTAGCTTGATTCATCAGGCAGGTGGAGGAGGCGCTCACCTTCTAACTCAGCGGCTAACGTACTCTACTGGGAGACCCAGGTTTGAATCTCTGGAGCAGGGATTTGAATTCAGCTCTCCCTCAGCCTAGTAGAATACCCTTACCACCAGGACAGAGGTTACTGTGATGTAGGATTCTCTCCTGTTTAAGCTATTACAGTTTGTATAAATGACTAAATATGCATTTGAGCAAGGACTTAATCTTAGGTCTCCTACATCCAAAGTCAGTGCCTTGACTACCAAGCTATACAGCCACTCTCGCTCTCTCTCTCTGGCCCACTGATTAGTCAAATATTTTGTGCGAAGTGGGACATCTTCAAAAGTAAAGCTGGAGAGAGACCCAACCCAGAATGCGCTATCCTGAAAAAGGCCAATCCCGGTTGAATAGCAAATTAAAATAGACTGTACTGAGATTATAACTGCAACTACAGTAATTGGAAATATTTTTTTTAAAAAGGTAAACATACTTTGTAACTAAAGCTGTGTGACTAATGGATTTTTCAGTTCACTGGTAATTCAAAAAGGGAAATTGGGAAAAACATTGTTTCAGGTTCAACTGAAAACAATTTTGTTCAGTGAGTCAAAAGAAAAAAATAAAAAGACAAACATTTTTGGTTGAATGAAATGTTTGGCAAAATTGAAACATTTCCTTTTGAATATGGCTATTTCAAAACATTTTGATTACTTTTACAACAAATATAAAAGGGATTTTGAAACAAGAAGTCATTTTGAACCAAAACAAATTGCTTTGTTTCAAAAAATGTGAATTGTTAAAACAAAGTGTTTTCATTTTTTCAGTTTTTTTTTTTTTTTACCAAAACACTTTGCTAAGACTGATGTGAATTTGCAAAATGTTTTGATGTCACTGAATCTCTATTTTTTGCCAAAAAATGTTTCATGCCTAAAACGTTGCCACATCCTATTTGTAACATTTTGGTTTATTGTGGCTGAGATGTACATAATTACTGAGCTTTCTGAAGTAGAAGAGAATGACTGAAATTCACATAGCATCTTTCTCCAAAAATCCTGTAGTATTCAAAGCACTTTACTGAATATATAAAAACCTCTCTTCCTTCCCCCACTTCTAAAATGCAACCAACTCTGAGGTGGAAGGTAGCAATGCTCAAGCAGTATTGTACAATTTAGCTAAGTACAGAAAGTGAATAATACGTTACTCATCTGAAAATGAAGGGAGAAATTTACATGGGCATAATGTAACCAATTGCAATTAACTAGAAGGTCAAAGAGGTTAATATTGCTACCACTGAAAAAAGGAGAAAACACATTTTTTTAAAACAAAATTAATTTAAGAGACAGCACTTCCAACAGCAGCGCAATGCCCTCTAGCAACATAGTGAGACATTTGCTCAGCTTCTGACACAGAGGGAAAAGTACCACTTAATGAATCATCAGTACTAATTCCTGCAACATGTAGATTTTCCTTGGGGGTCTACAGTCCAAACTCAACCTCATTTAGTTTATTAGATTTGGCAGGATCATGACCCAAGGTGATATGGCTATAGGACAAACAAATGTATCTCTAACAATTACTGAAGAAAAATAGATTTCTGTGGCAACAGCACTAAAATAAGTTTATAAATATATGACACAGAACCTAAAGATATTTCACAGCATTTAATGAATTATTCATATTACCTGGTTTATTAATATTCTGTCAGAAATGTTAAAGAATCATCTAGTATCATTAAAGTTAGCTGAAGAATTTGATCTCCCCATGATATCAGTACTTACTGCTGCTGTCATGGTAGTCTGTGCCTGTGAGAGCAATGCTACTATAACAGCAACCAGGGTTAACCTTCAAGTTATTCCCTTCCCTCCAAATGAAAAGCCTGTGCAGTGGCAGAATTCATACCCATAGTTATGGTACGCATAGGCCTTGCCTACACTACATGGTTTCATGGACAAACAGTGGAGGTGTGCACATTGAAATGCTCCTCCTGCTGATGAACTCCCCTGCTACGCGGACATAACAAAAACACCTCGATGAGTGGCATAGAGCTTTTTGTGACATACATAGATTGACACAGTGCATTTGGTTATGTTGCCCTAATTGGCCTCAAGGAGGTATCCCACAACGCCTATCCTGACCGCTCTGGTCAGCAGTTTGAACTCCGCTGACCTGAAGGTACACAGATATGCACCCTTCCCCTATTTAAAGGCCTGGGGATTTTTGAAATGCCTCTTCCTGTTTGCTCAGTGTGCACAGTCCACTCAGCATCTTCCCAGCTGACCATGCCAGCTTTCCGCAGCAGAGAGTCTCCTGCGTAGTACACTGGAGCTGCTGAATCCATAGGGAGAGGAGGTGGCAGTGCAGTTGCAGCTTCACTCGAGCTATAGGAACTTTGATACCTACAGCTGATTGCCAACCTTCCCAGCTTGGCTGGGAGGATTCTAGAATCAGGCTCAAGCTCCCAGAGGCTACTGAAGCCAATCCAGGAGATTTTAGGCTATTAAAGCTCCCTACCTGCCTTGGCTCTGTGCTGCTCCCAGAAGTGGCTGGCATGTCTGGCAATGGCTCCTAGACAAAGGCGCAGCCAAGGGAGCTCTGCCCATGCCCCGAGCACCAACTCTGCATCTCCCATTGGCTGGGAATAGGGAACCACGGGCAATGGGAGCTGCGGGGGTGGTGCCTGCAGGTGGGGGCAGGGCGCAAAGGAGCCTGGCCACCCTTAAGCCTAGGAGCCACTGCCAGATGTGCCGCCATTTCTGAGAGCCACCCAAGGTAATCACCACTCAACTGGAGCCTGCACGCTGAACCCCCTCCCACACCCCAACTCCCTCCCAGAGCCTGCACCTGAACCTGTGAAAATAAATAGCACATACGTCCTCCTCAGCCACCCCAGATCCTGCATGGGACATAATAACTCAACACTTCCCCCTAAACCCCTGTTACCGGGGTTCAGCAGCTGCGGAAGCACCAAGAGAGGCTGAGCTTCCCCTGGCCTATTATACCCACCACCCATTGGCTCAGGTTAGATAGCCTGGAAAGGAGACAAGGGCCAGAGCAGATGATAGATGGACAGGAGAGGATGATAAAACTACTGGAGGGCCAGAGAGAGATGCTGAAGTCCGTCATTACATTGCAGTCTGAGCACATCCATGCATGACTCCCACTGCAGCCAATACAGAACTCTGTTCCATGCTGTGATAAATGAAGCGGGGGATAGCTCCCTTTTATGGACACCCAGCCATCCAGTTAGCTGTAAAGTCCCTCTTGGTAGCTGTTCTCTGCTTACTTTACCTCGGGGACTTTTAACCCTTTACAGGTAAAGAAAAGGAAGTGGGCACCTGACCGAAAGAGCCAATGAGAAGTTAGAACTTTTTAAAATTGGGGGAAAAAATTGCCCTTTGTCTGTCGTTCTCTCTGGGCTTCAGGGACACGGAGCAGTAATGCTGTAAGCAGCTTTAAACCAGGTATGATTACAGATTATCAATTCATACCTTGAACTACTTATCTGAAGCCTCAGATAAGTAAGTAAAATTAGGGAATATCTAGAAAGATGCAATGAGGGTTATTTCTTATTGGCTTTTGGACTCCTCTGTGCTCACCCAGATGCTTTTTTTGCTTGTAACCTTTAAGTTGAACCCCCAAGAAAGCTATTTTAGGTGCTTGATTTTTGGAATTGCTCTTTTAAAATCTAGCAAAAGCCTAAGTTTGAGATATATTTTCTTTCTTTTTGTTTTTAATAAAATTTACCTTTTTTAAAAAACGGGATTGGATTTTTGGTGTCCTAAGAGGTTTATGTATGTTGTTTAATTAGCTGGTGGCAACAGCTAATTTCCTTTGTTTTCTTTCTCAGTTCTTCCTTGGAGGGGGTGAGCGAAAGGGCTTGAGGGTACCCCACAGGGAGGAATTCCCAAGTGCTCCTTCCTGGGCTCAAGGAGGCAGCATTTATCAAGCCAAGGTTTTTTTTGTTTGTTTGTTTGTTTTTTAAACAGCTGTAACCTTGGGAGTGTAATACAAGCCTGGAATGGCAAGTATTAATTTTTTAATCCTTGTGGGCCTCCACCGTCTGCACTCGAAGTGCCAGAGTGGGGATTCAGCCTTGACACATGCCCTCCCCAAACTCCCCCACCACATTCCTCATGTGTTCCCAGTCCCTCCCAGTACCCTGTGCACTTCACGCCGAGGGACTAGTTTCACGATAAAAGCTGGAGTTACACATCACTGTGAAAGCCCTAACCACAAGATTGTTCCTCATTGCCATACCCCCTGTTTGACCAAAATTTGTGTTTTGTCCTGTTATTAAACTTGAGGCTGAAATAAAAGTCTTTATTTGTGTCATACATGTGTCATTAAGTGCTAATATTCAAACACAGTGGCTACAGGTATTTGCTCAATACAATTAACCCTGAGGAAGCAAGTGATACAGGGGTATTTCAAGATGGCAAGTAAACATTGCCTGTCTGAATGCATCACGACACATTACTGGAAATTGTTGTCAAAATGCTCTTTCAAAGCCTCCCTGATTCAAATAGCCCCCTTCTAATTGCCCTGGTATCTGGATGCTCAAAATCAAGAGCGAGCCAATCAGCGGCTGCAGTCTATCCGTGGGGAAACTTTTCCCCCCTTGATTCATAAATATTATGCAAAGTACAGCAGGCCACAATGACTATCAGAATATTTTCCTCATTGAGGTCTATGAGGTCTAACTGGCCAAAAAGACATCACCAGCAGCCTTTTAATTAGCCAAAGGCACATTCAACGGTCATTCGGCACCTGTTGAGCCTGTTGTCGAAGCACTCCTTGCTGCTGTCTAGGTTCATAGTGTACGGCTTCATCGGCCAAGGGAGCAAAAGATAGATAGGGTCTCCAAGGATCACTCTGAGCATTTCCACATCCCTCATTGGAATCTTCTGGCCTGGAAAGAAAGTCCCTGCTTGCAGCTTTCTATGTAGTCCAGTGTTCTGAAAGATGCGTACATCATGCACCTTCCCTGACTACCTCCATTAATGTCAGTGAAATGGCCCCAGTGATCCATCAGCACCTTCAAGACCATGGAGAAGTAGCCCTTTTCAGCTGATGTACTCCATCACAAGATGGTCTGAGACCAAAACTGGAATATGTGTTTCATCTATTGCCATACTGCACTTAGGGAATCCCATTGCCTAAAAGCCATCAATTATTTCCCTGCACAATACTAAGATTCACAGTCCTTCAGAGGACATTAGGGTTGGAAGGGACCTCAGAAGGTCATCTAGTCCAACCCCCTGCTCAAAGCAGGACCAATCCCCAGACAAATTTTTACCCCACTTCCCAAGTGGCCCCCTCAAGGATTGAACTCACAACTCTGGGTTTAGCAGGCCAATGCTTAAACCACTGAGCTATCCTTTGAGATATTGAATCACAGTTATATTTTCCTAAACCTTTTCTAACTAAAATGCCCTCCTATCCCCCACCAATTATATGCAGTGTAGTTGTAGCCATGTCAGTCTCAGGTTATTAGAGACAAGATGAATAAGCTGGTCTAATAAAAGATATTACCTCACCAACTTTGTCCCCCCGCTCAGATAGTTCTTTTCAATTTGCAGGAATTTTGATTCAAATTTTTGATTATTAAATGTGCGGTTTTTTGTGCCCCGTACCCTGGCAAGGACAATGTAGTCTTGCTATCAACTGAAACAAGAAGCTTTCTCAAGTTGTGATAACCAGTTTAAGGAGCTAAGTATTAAAATTCATATTAAAATAATGAATAATATGCAGATATTTTGTATTAGAGAAAGAAAGAAAAATAATCTTGAAATAATTTGACTATATATTCAAAATAAGATATTCAGGTCAAAAGTACTGAATATTAAGGTAGTGGCCACTTCTTGAATTGTTCATTAAAATAAAATATGTAACCTCATCCCTTCAGGTTCTTTCAGTGATAGCTAATCCCTTATTCATTAGCTGACTAATAATGAATACAGATTTTTTTACTGACAGTTTTCATGTGCCGGGGAAAGACCTTCAAGGAATTAAGAAAAGCATTCAGACTAATGTTACATTAGTCGCTGTAAAACAAAAATCAAATGGAACTATTTAGGAAAGTGTTTTCAGAAAAGGATATCATCTTTCATAGATTTCAAGGCTAGAAGGGACCATTCTGATCATCTAGTCTGACCTCCCAAAAAACAAAGTCTATAGAACTTCCCCAAAATAATTCCCAGAGCATACATTTTAGAAAAAACATCCAAACTTAATTTAAAAATTGTCAGTGAAGAAGAATCCACCATGACTCTTGATACATTTTTAACAATTGAAACAACTTATGTCTTAACAATAATTATTTCCAGTCAATTTGTCTAGTTTCAGCTTCTTGCTGTTGGATTGTATTATACCTTTCTGTGCCAGCCTCAGTAGCCCCATATCAAATATTTGTTTCCCATGTAAGAACTTATGGACTAATCAAGTCACCCTTTATATTTTAACCTTCTCTTTGTTAAGCTCAATGAACTACGCTCTTTGAGTCTATCACTATAAAGCATATTTTCTAATCCTTGAATCATTCCTGTGGCTCTTCTCTGAACCTCTTCAGTTTATCAACATCCTTCTTGAATTGTGGACCCAAGAACTGGACACAGCATTCCAGCAGCAGTGCCAAATACAGAGGTCAAATAACTTCTCTACTCCTACTCAGGATTCCCCTGTTTATGCAACCAAAGATTGCATTAGCCCTTTTGGCTACAACATTGCACTGAAAGCTCATGTTCAGTGGATTATACCCCATGACCACCAAATATTTTTCAGAGGAACTACTCCCCAGGATAAAGCCTTCCATCCTGTAAGTATTTCCATATATTCTTTGTTCTGAGATATATACAGTTACCTTGAGCTATAATAAAATGGATATTGTTTGCTTGCACCCTCCTTACTAAGCAATCCAGATCGCTCTGTATCAGTTACCATTCCCCCAATTTTTGTGTCATCTACAAACTTCATCAGTCGTTTTATGTTTTCTTCTAAGTCATTAATAAAAATATTAAATAGCTAGAGCCAGCAACCAATCCCTAGGGGTCCCAACTAGAAACACACCTGTTTGATGATGATTCTCTGTTTACAATTACATTTTGAGACCTATTCCTTTGCCAGCTTTTAATCCATTTAATGGGTGTCATGTTAATTTTATATCTTTGTAGCTTTTTAATCAATATGTCATTTGTGACATTGTCAAATGTCTTACAGAAGTCTATTACCTCAACACTGTTACCTTTATAAAACTTGTAATTTCATTAAAGAATATATCAATTTAGCTTGACAGAATCAGTTTTCCATAAACTCTTGTTGATTGGCATTAATTACCTTACCTTCCTTTTAATTCTTTATCAATAAAGTACTATATCAGCCACTCCATTATGTTGCCCAGGACCAATTTCAGGCTGACAGGCCTACAACTACCTGGCTCATCCAATTTACCCTTTTCAAATGTTGGCATAACATTAGCTTTCTTCCAGTCTTCTGGAACTTCCAAAACTTGTTGAAAATCAACATTAGTGGTCCAGGATGCCTCTCAGCCAGCTCTTTTAAATCTCTTGGATGCAAGATATCCAGTCTTGCTTACTCTAAGTGAATAAGGAGCACAGTCTCTGTTTGATTATCTTGTCAGCTTGCAATAATTCCAGTTTTATTCCTTTCTGATTACTACAGAAGGAATACACACCAATGAGCAAATCTCA
Organism: Chelonoidis abingdonii; assembly: GCF_003597395.2. Classification (NCBI taxonomy): domain Eukaryota; kingdom Metazoa; phylum Chordata; order Testudines; family Testudinidae; genus Chelonoidis; species Chelonoidis abingdonii. The sequence goes on along the minus strand of NC_133769.1, from coordinate 62,833,599 downwards.
GATGTAATGCTGCTATTCCTGCATGCAGTACAAAATTTTAACTGTCAGCTTTCTTTTCCACTTTGCATTTGGAATAAGTTAAGATGGGATGGTTCAGGAATCAATCATAGAATACGCAGTCTTTTACCTCTAGGTTATTTGTTCAAATGCAGCACAAGCTCAGGAGTCATTACTACTTATTTATTCACAGCCTGGCAATTGGTGCAGTCATTTACATCTATGCAAAGTGAGAGTAAAATACTACCAAGCAGAACAGTAGTGTTTTACACTCCCTTTGTGCATATGTAAGTGCCAGGCAGAGGAGAATCAGATTCTATGCATCCACATTGTGACTGGTACATCCATTTCTGAAGGAGGTATGTTTCTGTTCTTCTCAGAAGGAGCAATGTGCTTATCAGATGTCCTGCCTGCCTTTGCTAGATACTCATATGCCACATTTTATCCTTGCTCCCTTTCCTCCGAACCACCCTCACATAGGCCAAGATGCATGTCTCCACACCTTACATAGCTAGACTGCCAGTGTACTTAATGCAGAATACTGTCATTCCTCAAGAACTGGGAACAAGCTATCCTGCACCCCCTTTTTTTCCCTTTGTGATCATGAGCAAGAGGAATATTGAGCCTGGTATATTTAAAGTGCAATATCTCCAAGTGCCAAGGAAAGCATTTCTTTGGGATTGGGATAGAGGATCCTGGAAGAGACCTATGTTGAAGAAGATAATGAACTGAGAAGACAAAACTACCTTTAAATGTCTAGAACTAGGAAATTAAAAAACGTCAAGTCTAATTTTCAAAGCCAAATACTCTTTCAGAATCATTTTGGTTTATTTGTTGTATTTGGAAAAATTAATAAAAATATATAAATGAGTGGTTCTCAAACTTTTGTACTGGTGACCCCTTTCACATAGCAAGCCTCTGAGCGTGACCCCACCTTATAAATTAAAAATGCGTTTTTATATATTTAACACAATTATAAATGCTGGAGGCAAAGTGGTGTTTGGGGTAGAGGCTGACAGCTCGCAACCTCCCATGTAATAGCCTTGTGACCCCCTGCTGGGTCCTGACCCCCAGTTTGAGAACCCCTATATAAAATACAAAAATTTAATTTGTGGATTGATTCCAACATTTGGTTTTTAAGCCTTACCAATCATTCAGTTCTCTCTATCTTAGGCATCCCCTTGTCTTCCTTTTACTGATGGTCAAGGGAAAACAATTAGTATTGTTTACTCTTATCTCTGAGATGAAAGGAAGATAAGTAGGATCATGACTTTGAGGTGGGAAAAATGGAGAGGAAAGCAATCATAGTAACAGCTGCTGGGCAATCCATTTGTAAAGCATGAGAGAGGGAAGAAAAAATGTTTACAGCTTTCGAAGAACTGAAACAAAATCAAGCAGATCTCATAGAAGTGTCTTTATTGACAAAGAGAGGAAATATGATGCAAGCCAATTATTCTTTTTCCCTTCTCACTAAACCTGACCAGTGTCTTATGCCTAATAATTGTGTGTCTTCTGTTACAAAAAAGTCTCTCTCTGAAGCAAGATTCCCTGAGCCAATTAGACAGATTACTTTCAGAACACACATAAGGCAGCATTTCTCATTTGTTGACCTTTAGCCAACTCTACTAATGGGCTTGTCTCTAGACGATCAGTGTATTAGCTCAATAACAACTGTAGATAAAAAAAAATGCCAGGAACTTCATTCAAATTTATATTTAAGGCAGACTGTGGGCTGATGCTCCAGCTCCTTCTTGTGTCACTAAGCATAAATACTACAGTCAAAGAAGATAAAGCAGCATGAGGTAAAGTGGGAGAGTCAGCTCAGACTTCCAGCTCTAAATATTCTTATTGGTGGCTACTTAAACGTGCTTGCTTGTTGGACACTGAGTGTCCCTTTTAATGGTGCATGCAATGTTTAGTTTTGATGTAGCAAAAAAAAGTAAAGACATAAAATGTAGGTGTAACAGAAGGTCTGGCCCTTTAAGGGCCAGGGAGAGAAGGAAGCAGCCCACCCTGTTATGGAGGGAAGCCCAGAAGGTAGGTGCTGGGAATTAGCTGACCCAACTGAATAGCACCTCATGACTGGATCCGATTCCAGGCTGGAGGATATAAATGAGGGCCCCAAGTGTCTGAGGGGGTGAAGGATCAGGAGAGAGCTGGGAGTACATTTGCCTATGGCTGCAGCAGAAAGTTGCAAGAGGGAAGCAGGCAGGCCAGCTGTCCAGCCCTGTGGTCCACCTCTCTTCCCCAGGATGAGGAGGTCCAGACCCTCTGGTTTATAGAGGACAAGGGGCCCCACATTCTCAACCAAGAACAGGGCTTTTGCTTCTGGTATTCTTCTACATTTCCTTTTGTTCTGTTTGGGAGAACAAACAACCCTGAGGAAAGGGGCTACAAATAGAAGTAGAGGTGGCTACTTGTCCCAATTTACATGAGTTGGAGAATATGGGTATAATATGGCACTGCTTAGTGGTAGTTGTGAATCCTGAAGCTCTAATAAAATGGATGGGACAGCAACAGCACCCCAATAGCTGCAGCTGGTCCTGGTGCAGCAGCAGTTACGGCAGCAAGAAACACATCAGGAACAGGAAAACTAGCAGCAGTTCATGCTTTGCCTGCTGAATACAGATTGGTGTGGGCTGTGGGGAGGAGTCCTCTCTAAGATGGGGACATAAGATGACCATGAGGCCTTCTTAGAAACCTTAGTTGGGGGCGGGGGGTGAGGCCCTTTAGTGGCCCCAGAAAGTGTGGGCCACTGAATACTATGGTATTTACTATGCTTTGGGTAGAAGTTTAAAAAAAAAAGACAATGGGAGGCTTAAGGCTGCCATATTGGATTGCCTAAGGCTCAGTGAGGAAAGGCATCAATGGTGATTCATATGGGAACCATTTACCCCAGACTACTAGCCTACAGCAGTAGGCAGTAGCTGAGAGACTTTTACTTCCATTGATTGAAACCAGAAACATGTTTTTCAGTGGAAACAGTTAAGCTGGTTAATATGGAGCAATTCTGCTAGATCCTGCCAGTAGGACCCAGAACTGGGTCTGTTGCCACTGACCAACTTGCCTGGAGGAGACAGTATACCTTGGGGAGAACTTTCTTGAAGCAGAATTAGATTCTGAGTCAATGGAGACTTAGGAACCCAAGTATAGGGGCACAGAGGTAACCCAGGAGAAAACACAAGAAGAAACAAGGAAGCTGGTAGGAGACTTTAGTGATGTTTTTACTACCAAACCCAATCAGAACCCATTTGATCAACCACCACATGCCTCTCTAAGGGTCCTGTTCTGGAGGGAAGCCTGAAGGCAGGTGCTGGGAATCAGCTCTCCCAGGTGATGAAACACTACTTAATGACTGGGCCCCAGCTCCATGGGCTGTGGGGAGAGCTGAGAGTACACTCTGCTGTGGCTGCAGCAGATGGCTGCTTGCAAAAGAGCAAGCAGATATCCTTAGACTGGACAGATCCACAACCTCTGGTTGCCAGAGGGCCCCACACTCTCAGCCAGGAACAAGGCTATTGCGTTTGCTATTCTTCTACATGGCCCCCTCTCTGTGTTGGAGAATAAACAGAGCCCTGTGTTAAGGGGATGTAAATGAAACCAGTGTGGCTGATTGATTGTCCCTGGTTGGTGATCAGATCCACTAGCTGCAGTAGGTATATTTCTTTTAATGTATAGTGCAACAGTGAGTGAGGTATGACTTGTTTGGTTGCTTGGGTGGTTTTATTTTATTTTTTGCTTTTGTTGTATGGTATGTTATGCTCTTTAGAACTGAGTAGTTTTCAAGATCCCTTGGACTACCACAGAATTTTTGACTTGATCTATAGCCCTTTGTTCTCTGCTTTGATAACTGAGAGGCAAATGCAGCAGCCATTATTTGCTTACTGTTGCTGCTCACACATTTCTTTCGATTGTAGAGTCTGTTTTCAGAGACAGGGAATCTCTAGTTTGGACACTCAGTTATCCCCCTCTCAGATGGAGTCATGGGATCTGTAGTTTTCATGCAGGCATGGGCCAGGCAACAGGCTAAGATAACACATCAGACCTTCCCACCCCAATACTGTGCTTCAAGCTTAGCCTGGGGTTTTGCTAAAGCATATAGTTTCCAAAGCACCAAAAACCAAACCATGGTGATCCTCCAGAAATGCAGAATCAATGTTTCATATGTCTCTATCCCTTTTCGCTGCTTGTGTAGCTGGGGAAAGGGAGACATGGCTAGGATACCCTAGACCCAGCCCAAAACTTAGCAGTAGTTTTGGTCCTCTAATCATTGTAGCCCAGATTAAGTTAAAAACAGTCCTCAGGCTTGTCATGGTATAATTCCCCACTCTGAACCTTAGTGTCCAAAAGAAGGAGTACCAGCATGAATTCCTCTAAACTCAAATTACCAGCTTAGTACTTGTAGCACTGCCACCAACCAGGAATTCCAGTGCCTGGTACACTCTGGTCCCCCCCCAGACCTTGCCCGGGGAACCCCAAGACCCAGACCCTCTGGATCTTAACACAAGGAAATTAAACCCTTTCCCCCACCGTTGCCTCTCCCAGGCGTTTCCCTCCCATGTGTGGGTTACTCTGAAGACCACTGGTTGATTCAAACTCTTAGACTCACAAAACAGAGGAAATTCACCGTCCCCCTCCTTCTTCTCCTTTTTCGCAATCCTAACAAGAGAGAAATTAGCCTCTTTCTCCCTCCATCCCTCCTTTCTCCCCACCAATTCCCGGGTGAATTCCAGACCCTGTCCCCTGGATCTCACAAACCAAGAATAAAAAAAAGAAAATACATACAGGTCTTAAATAAGAAAAGCTAATAAAGAGAAAAACAGTACAAACATTATCTTTAAAATTTAAGTGTAATAGGTTACAGGGTTTTCAGCGTATAACACTGGAGTATGCCTCACACCTAGGTATACAAGTACCAAATAAAAATCCTTCGACAAATAATACAAATATTTAAACTCCTTCCAGCGCAAATGGGGCAACCTATTTGCATTAATAAATATAGTCATAAAATACAAACATAACCTAAACTCGTCTAATCTACCTGTATACTCACTGATTTGAACTTATACGAGCCTGTATCAAGAGAGATTGGAGAGAAACTTGGTTGCTACATCTGTCCCATCTGAACGCCCCTGAGGAAAACAACCAAATCTCTTAACTAGCACAACATAGAAACTTCCCTCCTCAAGATTTGAAAGTATGTCCTGTCCCCTGATTGGATCTCCTGGTAGGTGACAGCCAGGCTCACTGAACTTGTTAACCCTTTACAGTCAAAAGAGATATAAAGTACTTCTGTTCTATTAACTTCTACTATCTGTTTATGACAAGGCTTCTCTAAAACAGAGCAGGGAGATGTGTCTGCACAGAGCACAGCAGGATCAGGGTACTTTAAAAGAGGGTTTTATGCCACCTCGCATCCCCTCAACTTGACTTTTATAAAGGGACCGCTCAATTCAACAAGAACAATCCCTGGTACTGATGGTACAGCAGGCTGGCAACTTGCTACTTTATTCAACTGCATCACAAGAGATGGTGGGATTCAGGGGGCAGGGGAGAAATTCCACTTACCAGACAAGTAGTAAGGGAGAGTTGGGGCATAACTCCATCACATAATACTTTGGGTAAATGAGTTGACTCCAGCCATGAGCACTTTACTACACTGACCTGTTAACCACACTCCAGGAACCACTAAAGACTAATCTGCTGCTCTAGATTATTTAAATCTAGAGATTAAAAAAACCTCAACATTTAACAGAAATTAATTTTTCAGGCAACATTTTTTTAAAAAAATTGGTTGGAAGAAGTGGGGGAAAATGATTTTTCAACAAAAAGAAAAATGTTGATAATTTCTCTTCATTTTTGTGGGAAAAAAGGATTTTCTGACCAGCTCTCTAGAACTATGGATGCACATTCATTTGGTGGCAGTAGATTAAAGTCAGGCACAGAATGACCCACTTCTTCCCTCAGCATTTATTTTCTAGCAGCAATCTGTGATATCAGACTCCTCAGACCAGTACAGGGCAGAACACAGAGGCTGGGTTTAAACCCTTCCTCCCATTGACATTCACCCAGACCATTTGAATGAATAAGCATTAAGCCTTGGATTGGCCATACTTTATGTAGCCATTTACCCCAGGGATAAGCGAGTGCAAACTGAGTGTAACTGGCTATAAAATCAGAATAGAAGTATTTTACCCACCCCTTTGCATTCATGTAAATGATTACAGAAGATGGAGAGCAGTGATGAATTGAAGCCATTGTGAGTAAGGGCTGCTGAATCAGCCCATAACATAATCCTTGTTTTCCTGGTAGCATGGAATTTAAAGTGGAGTTTGAATCTAATCAATCAGTAGCTCAGGGAACCCTTCATTCCCAGCACTATGACTGAAGAAAAACCCTCCATCAATCTCCCCTGCTCCTGTGAAGAACACAGGGACAGATCCTCAGTAGCGTAATTGGTGTAGCTCTATTGAGCTCATCATTGTCTGAATATTGTGTAGTCATTTACACCAAATGTAAAACCACTGGAACTATGCTGATTTACACCAGGCAAGGATTTGGTCCACAACTACAGATAAAGCATCATTTCATAGAGTGAGTTTTGCTAATGTCCATTTTTTGCTTATAAGACATGCTTGCACATTCCCTATCATTCAATCAGTTTCATAGTTTAGACACATGCACTAACAAATCTTTCAGTTCTCCCCCAAATTGTTGATGACAAATTTATAGCTCTTAGCATCAGGCTTGGGAATGCTTTCAAGAACATGTGATTCACATGGAGAGCTAATAAAACGATCAAGCAGGTGACGTAACTGACATCCCATTTCTTTCCCAGTGAGAGCCTGTTTAATGCTGAGAGGAAATCCATATTTTTTAATGAATTCTGTCCCATTCCATCACCAGCCCATCTGTCCCCAGTAGCACTGAGTCTAAACTTCTAAAAGTAGCAGCTACAGAAACTTTATGGACGCTGAACGAATTTACTTACCACTGAGATACTGTTAAAGGACATCTTTGATGAAAGCATTGTAAAAAATTAAATCTCGATTAAAGACAAAGTGAGAGAAAATGGGAGGTTCTGAATTCACTTTCCCTCTTGCTGTTTTCAGTACAGCAGCCTAATTGTCCTCATTCACCAATGCCTTGCAACTTGCACAATTATTTGTATCTGTGCAAAGTGTGTGCAAGGAAGTGAGTGGATAATTCTGACCTGGTAGCATTAGAAACATCTTGCACAGGTGTAAATGACTACACAACATGAAAGGTAGTGGAAACTTAGGCCCAATGATTCTTACACCACAATAGTAGGAAAACCAAGGACAGGTCTCACCCTAAAATTATTGTACAGCAGCGTAAAAGACTTCAACATGCCAGACTGGCCTGTGATGGGGTTTAAATTTCCTTTCAGGATAGTAGGCCAGCCTCATTTCTCAGTCTATTTTAAAAAGTAAAGTTTTTTTCTCCTTTGAGGACTCAGTCTGAGAGTGAGACAGGAACCACTGCCTCAGAAGTCTCCACTCTGAGCTTTTATTCTCTCCAGTTCGCTACTCAGCTGTGGAGTCTTGAAGGAGGAGAGGGTCAAGGGTACCTTTCATTTCTTTTGTTAAACTGCAGATTTCATGAACAGAGTAGCAATTACATTTCTGGCTTTGATTAAAGGAATGTTTCAGGGCCATTCCTTTTAGTTTCTGGAGAGATCTCCTGATAGCTTCAATGACAAGGAGAGATCCCATTTACTGATCAGTGCAACCAGACTACATTTCTGACCCTTTCCTTTATACCCAGCTTTAAATAATCTTCCTAACAAGAAGTGCTTAAGGAGATGAAATATAAAATAGACAGTTAATTATGTATATGAAGAAACTGTTTGAATTAAATGAGGATTGTTCCCTATGAGCAGGGAGAGCTTTAAAAAGTTGAAATATAAAATGATTTTAATTATTAATATTTTAAATGGAAATTCAGCTGAAAGTTACCTGGAGAGCTCCTCAGGAAGTTCATGCTGAATACAGCAGATTCCTATGAACCTTTACCATTTCCATGATGTGAAAAATCGAAGTGCAGGTAAAATATAAAAGCTAAATACCATAATGGACTTTTTAAATTATTTGATCTGAAAACCATTACTTTGAGGCCAGTACAAAACTTGCTTGACCTTTTTGCATCCCAGCTTTCATTAAATGTAAGATGTACTGAGTAAATAGCTAGGAGAAGTAATCACTTTCTGGTATAAATTACATTTTCCTGAGGACACTTAGTAGATATAGAAGGTTAAATAAAATGCATAGACAAATAAGATAAGACAACCTATACAAATATATGACAGCCAGAAGGCTTTTTTGATACATACCTTGGCATCGCAGCTGGGACTGATTTTCAATGAAGCTTCACTCCTGTCTTGTGCTTTTCCAATGCTCACTTGCACAGCCACTGGATAGAGTCTAACATCTGCACAGATAGATGACTGAATTTGCTTGTGTAAAATGAATGGCTGGAATTTTCAAAACTGCTGCTGCTGTCCTGTAGCGATGAACCACCAACTTACACAGATGTGTCCATTACAAATAAGGCTCCAGTCCTGCAAGCACTTGTGAAACAGAGCTCTTTGCACGTGCAAAAAGTCCATCTGCATGGATTTGATTGCCGGACTAGGCCAAAGTGGTAAAGCCATTAGAGCAGACAAGTTTCCTCCTCCTGTGTGTCAGTTGGGCTGTAATTCAGGCTAGTTTAAGAGCACCCTTCTTAGCCCACTTCCTGGGGCTTTCTCACAAGCACAGCATCTGCCTTTAAACAGTAATGTTTTAATGTAAATAATCCATTTAAAATTACACTCCCTAGCATAGGGGTATTGCATACAACTTCTGGGCCAGATTCTACATTGATGTACATTCCTGAAATCAGTAGACTTACATCAGTTTACTTTAATTAAGAGTCAGGCCCTCCTCCAAACAAACAGTCTGTTGTAAGGAAAGCACTTTCCCCCTCCCCCTAGACTAGCACAGGCTGCTGAGCACTGCTCCTCATACATAAGCAAGGAAATAGAGAAAGTGATTAAGCTACATGGTGTTCATCTGCATTTGCTTGCATGTCATACTCTTCCCCCAGGATGTCTTACCCACTCATGCTCACTTCACTCTCTGAATTAAAGATTGTCACTACAGGGCATTTCCCGGTCTGTTTTTAACCTTGCTTAGCACAATAGGTCCCAATGCTGAGATGGACCTTGGGAATGCTGCAACAATAAAGAAATGCAGTAGGCAGCTCCAGTCAGCAGCTAAACATTCATTCAATACAGCTGAGCTGTAAAATAGCAAAGGTCAGGTACCCACCTTATTAACTCCTAGTCTTTCTCTATTTCAGCCAGTAGGGTGATCAGATGTCCCAATTTGGGGGGCTTTTTCTTATATAGGCTCCTATTACCCCCCCACCCCATCTCAATTTTTCACACTTACTGTCTGTTCACCCTACCCGCTGGTAGCTTTCTTAATAAATATATAGATCTAGAGCACATATGAGGGAGCGCTCTCAACAGATTGGCCCTGATTCTGCATTGCCCTGCACCTGATCCAGCCAGTGCAAAGGAGGTACTAATCTTCTCTGGTAGTTGTATGCTCACTTTCCATTACTGCTTTGCATAGGTATAAAAAAGCTACACAAGATGCAGGGTAACAGATACTGAGGAAACTTTAGCCCAGTACCTGAGCTACAGACCTACTTATGTCCCTAGTGAAAGTGTCAATAGAAACAAGGGCCTGCGGCAGTAGTTACAATTGTATAGCCATAGGTTTATTTGACTTTATCTTACAATAACAGTTTACCTTTGCAACCGCAGTTGTGTTTGGGGAGATAGGTCAGAGCAGTAGAAGACACCCTAATCAAAATGAAGTCTGGATGAGAGTAAACACTTGGAGCTAATACCCTGACAACATTGCTTGTTCAATGACTGCACACTTACTCTCATCACAGCTATATGAGGACTCAAACCAATAATATAATTTAGGACTGGCTAGCTGAAGTCACGTAGTGGATGACATACAAAGTATAAATGGCCAACTCAGAAGAGATAAAAATATCAGAGTCACTCTCTGGTTGGAATCTCCTTTCTCCTATAACTATATAGTTTTATTTATGTAATTCAAAACACTGAAGCATAGGCCCTCCAACATCAAACCCCATTTTGAGATGCGGAGGTATGCTAATATATCTCTCGCCAATTATGATTTACATGCTATTTCCATAGTATAAAATTCCTAGCACATAATCTATTAGCACTGTTGCAAGTGTGCATATCTATTATCACTGACTGCTTAGAAGCTCTCATTAGAAATCAGCAACTATATTGAACAAACATTTGCTTTTAACTTAGTGTGTGACTGGGAGTTTCTGTTAACTATTGGCTTAACCCTCACAACCCCAGGGTATTAGAGAGAGTGAGTAGCTGCTCTGTCACATTCTATTTAGGAAAGCTAGCACCCATGTTGAGAACTTATTGCATGCATGTCTGTGACACTGTTCAGGTGTTACGGGGCAATCAGGAAAATAGCAGGTGTTTTGAGAACATCATAATATTAATGCAGCAGAGAATCCTGTGGCACCTTATAGACTAACAGACATTTGGGATCATGATCTTTCGTGGGTGAATACCCACTTCGTCAGATGAATGTAGTAGAAATTTCCAAGGGTAGATATATATATGCTAGCAAGCAAGCTAGAGATAACGAGGTTAGTTCAATCAGGGAGGATGAAGCCCTGTTCTAGCAGTTGAGGTGTGAAAACCAGGGAGGAGAAACTGGTTCTGTAGTTGGCAAGCTATTGACAGTCTTTGTTCAACTCTGAGCTGATGGTGTCAAATTTGCAGATGAATTGAAGCTCAGCAGTTTCTCTTTGAAGTCTGGTCCTGAAGCTTTTTTGCTGCAGGATGGCCACCTTAAGGTCTGCTATAGTGTGGCCAGGGAGGTTGAAGTGCTCTCCTACAGGTTTTTGTATATTGCCATTCCTAAT
>NC_133769.1:62786844-62814917 GCF_003597395.2 Chelonoidis abingdonii | reverse complement strand
ATCACGCTGCCGCGAAACAGAGGCAGTTTTTAGGCGTTACCGGAGGAGCCGTTTCGTCAATGTATCAGGCGGGGCAATGCTGGAAGGAAACTGACGAGCTTGTGGCACTGGGAGGGGGAAAGGGTTTATCCAGTGTTGGGAAAGGCTTTCCTTTTGGATTTTGTTGAGGTTGTCTCTCTTTTGGTGGATTTTTAGTTTTTTTGAGAGATTAGAGCTGGGTTGGGGGCGAGCTGTGCGGGTTGGGAGATAGGGATTTTTGAGTAAAGAGTTTTAACTTTAACTCTGTTCGATTCCTAGCTAGGCTTAACGTTAGTTGCATGAGGGCATTTTTGGGAGGAAATATGACGTCTTCCAGCATTTTTATAACTTGGAGTGCCATCAGAAGAGGGATGCTCCTTCAGAAGAGCAGCGCTTAAGCTGGGGAAGCGGCATATTTGAGTGCTAGAGGAGAGAATTTTTTTTGTTTTTTAACTAGTAGGAAAGGTAGGTAACAATAACTAAAGGTATACAGGGAAACTCGCTAACTCATGAATTTTAGGATGAGGAAAGAAATATGAAGGAGTTGCTGAGCTCGTCTAGCGGGGCGGTAGGAAGAAATGGGGTTTGGCTGAGCATGCTCTCTGTAACACACTCAGAATGGTGACGTTCTAGCATAGCTGGTGGTAGGAGGATGCTGTAAAAATCTCGATCAAGGAAGCAGGGGCACCGACACTGAGTGGAGCCCACAGGGACTCTCGAAGAGACCCGATGCCACTCTGCCCAATATCTAACACTGGCGGAACCATCACAGGACCTAACACGAATCAGCCACACCATCACTGTTCATTCACCTGCAGTCCACAATGTAATGTACGCATATATGCCGCAATGCCCCTCTGCTATAGTACATCGGCCAGACTGAACGTCTTACGGAAAGGATAAATGGAACAAATCAGATATTGAGGAATGGCAATATACAAAAACTGTAGGAGAGCACTTAACTCCCTGGCCACACTATAGCAGACCTTAGGTGCCATCCTGCAGCAAAAAAGCTTCAGGACCAGACTTCAAAGAGAAACTGCTGGCTTCAATTCATCTGCAATTGACCCATCGCTCAGAGTGAACAAAGACTGTCAATCAGCTTGCAACTACAGAACCAGTTCTCTCCTGGTTTTCACACCTCAATGCTAGAACAGGGCTCATCTCCCTGATTGAACTACCTCGTATCTCTAGTTTGCTTGCTAGCATATATACCTACCCCTGGAAATTTCCACTACATTCATCTGACGAAGTGGGTATTCACCCACGAAAGATCATGATCCAAAATGTCTGTTAGTCTATAAGGTGCCACAGGATTCTCTGCTGCTTTTACAGATTCAGACTAACACGGCTACCCCTCTGATACATAATATTAATGATCACAGATTCCATGCTTTGGATTCATTACAGAGGTCTTTGGCCATCATTTGCCCAATATTTATATTGGGGAAAGAGAAATCAACTAGAGTAAGCTTGATGAAATTCATCCAACAAGTCAGGCATAGAGCTAGGAATTGAACTCCAGTCTCCCTGCTTCAATACTGTTTTCTCAGTCTCTGTACTACATTGCCTGTCTGGAAGACAAGCTTTCAAAATATGCAACCCTTTCTAAGAATGCATGTACAGCAACAAGACATCTGGTCTGCTGCTTTGGAGCAAGGTCTGCAGGATACAGAGACCATGTTTTGTTTACACTATGATACTTGTATTGCTATGCTTGTGCATTAAAGATGTCTATAGGGTAACACGTGTAGAAATATAGATATATTTTTCCAAACTCTTGTCACAATACATCTCTCCCAAGGAGTGAGAGCTCGCAGCTGAAGTATTTGCTTTCAGATCTGTTTGAACTGCCTGTAGATAGGGTCCTAGAACACAGGCTCCTTAGCAGTATACAGGGCCTAATACAATCCTATTAGGTGGAATGTTCTTAAGTTAGAGGGGGGTTTCTTTTGATTTTTTCTTGCAAATCATATTCCCACAGCCTGCAGCCGTTGCATTTGCCCTTAGGTGCTTATCAGTGTGGATGACTAAGCCATAAGGAATTGTGTTCATAATAAAAGAATTTCTAAATTACTGTGCAAACAACTCAAGGGGAACTCTATGTTGGAGCACCTGTGCCACCTTCCCTGCCATTTCAATACACCTCTATAAATTGCAGATTGCCACAGTTGTAAAGTAAAGTGGTTTGACTTTACTCCAGCCTGTAGCATCTAGAATGGTGAGGAGCCAAGAGAAGTGTACTTGGAAGTTGCTGAACTTGCAACTTCCTCCAGAGTGAGGAAGAATTTGCACAGCACTCCGCATAATAACATTCCTTTATAACCTTCACTGAACTGAGTGCTTTGGGGAGTAGGGGAGAGTGGGTGTGATGGGAACAGAGACAGGACATGGCTATGGATTACTGTAAATACTTAAATACATCCAGAAAATGAAAATAAAATGTGGAGCAAACAGGATTTTTCAGTTTTTCCGACTGCCAATTGGGAATAGCAACTCCATCACTCAAGAGTGCTTCAGAAGGCTTGTCTACACTAGCACTTTGCAGTGCTGCCACTTTCTTGCTCTGGGGTGTGAAAAAACACATCTCTGAGTGCTGCAAGTTTCAATGCTGTAAAATGCCAGTGTGGACAGTGTACTAACACTGGGAGCCGCACTCCCAGTGCTGGGAGATATTCCCCTCTCTTCTGAGGCTGGTGCCAGAGGTTAAGGAGAACAATTTTTTGCCTTCCACTTTGTAACAAGCTTTTATGTACTTGAAAACTGTTATCATGTCCCCTCTCAGTCTTCTCCTCTCCAGACTAAACAAACCCATTTTTTTCAATCTTTATTCATAGGTCATATTTTCTAGAACTTTAATCATTTTTGTTGCTCTTCTGTGGACTTTCTCCAGTTTGTCCACATCTTTCCTGACATATGGTGCCCAGAACTGGACATAATACTTCAGTTGAGGCCTTGTGAGCGTGGAGTAGAGCAGAAGAATTACTTCTGGTGTCTTGTTTGCAACACTCCCGCTGATTAATCCCAATGATATTTTCTTTTTCTGCAACAGTGTTACACTGTTGACTCCTATTTAGCTTGTGATCCACTATGACTCCCAGATCCCTTTCTGCAGTACTCCTTCCTAGACAGTCATTTCCCAATTTGTATGTGTGCAACTCATTTTCCTTCCTCAGTGGAGTCCTCTGCTTTTGTCCTTATTGAATTTCATTATGTTTACTTGAGACAATTTCTCCAGTTTGTCCAGATCACTTTTAATTTTAATCGTATCTCCAAAGCACTTGCAACCCATCCCCACTTGGTATCATCCACAAACTTTTATAAGTGTACTCTCTATGCCAGCGGTGGGCAGCCCACAGGCTGCGCGTGGCCCATCAGGGTAAGCTGATTGTGGGCTGTGAGACATTTTGCTGATGTTGACCATCTGCAGGCATGCCCTCCCCACAGCTCCCAGTGGCCGCAGTTCACTGTTCCCGGCCAATGGGAGATGCGGGAAGAGGCAGGCAGCATGTCCCTGTGGCCTGCTGTTTCTTGGGAGCTGCCTGCAGACAGTCAACGTCAGCAAAAATGTCTCGCGGCCCACAATCAGATTACCCTGATGGGTCACATCATGCCCATGGGCTACAAGTTGCCCATCACTGCTCTATACCATTATCTAAATAATTGTGGAACATATTGAACAGAACTGGATGCAGGGCTGATCCCTGTGGAGCCCCACTCAATATGCCCCTCCAGCTTGATTGTGAATCACTTATAATTACTCTCTGGGAATGGGTTTTCAACCAGTTATGTATCCACCTTATAGTAGTTCCATCTAGGTTGCACTTCCATAGTTTGTTTATGAGAAGGTCATGCAAGACAGTATCAAAAGGCTTACTAAAGTCAAGATATACCACATCTACTGCTTCCCACCTATCCACAAGGCTTGCTACACTCTCAAAAAAAGCTATTAGGTTAGTTTGATATTATTTGTTCTTGACATATCCATGTTGACTATTACTTATAACCCTACTGTCTTCTAGGTGTTTGCAAACTGATTGCTTGATTATTTGCTCCATTATCTTTAGTTATTAATGGGTATGCAGTGGGGTTGTCACAGTTGGTTGGGGGCAGAGCAAGAGCTGCTCTCCTGCTGTTGGAACAGTCCCTAAGCGATTGTTCTAGCCAGTGTAACTTAGCGCAACTCTGTGGCTGCTCTACATTCCCCAGCATAAAACTACATCTATACCTGGAGCTGAGGGCATGATTCTCAGCTTTGGCAGAGATATTCATGCTTGCTCTCATCGAGTGAGCTCACTAAAAATAGTAGTGTAGCCAAAGGCAGCAGTGAGTGGCAGCACAGACTAGCCACTCTGCGTACATACCCTGGGGATCCAGGTGAGTGTGTACTTAGGCAGCTAGCTCATGCTGCTGCCTGTGCTATTGTGGCTACATCATTAGTTTTAGCACTTTAGTTTGATG
Organism: Chelonoidis abingdonii; assembly: GCF_003597395.2. Taxonomy (NCBI): domain Eukaryota; kingdom Metazoa; phylum Chordata; order Testudines; family Testudinidae; genus Chelonoidis; species Chelonoidis abingdonii. Next base: position 62,810,438 of record NC_133769.1, on the reverse strand, counting down.
AGACCTAGCATAAGTATGTCTAGACAAGCTGGAAGTCACACCCTGACCTTCAAGTGTACACATAGCCTAACTGTCTTGTTAAGAGTGCATTTTGCCTCCCCTGTTCTGTCAGCTGCACCAAGTGTGATCTTGATGCTGCTGAGGACTGTGCCAAATGTGCAAATAAGAACATAAGAACGGCCATACTGGGTCAGACCAACGGTCCATCCAGCCCAGTATCCTGTCTTCCAACAGTGGCCAATGCCAGGTGCTTCAGAGGGAATGAACAGAACAGATAATCATCAAGTAATCCATTCCCTGTACCCATTCTCAGCTTCTGGCAAACAGAGCCTAGGGATACCATTGCTGTGCACTGAACCCCGTTATAGTCTTGGCCTTCACAACATCCTCTGGCAAAGAGTTCCAGAGGTTGACTGTGCATTGTGTGAAGAAATACTTCCTTTTGTTTGCTTTAAACCTGCTGTCTATTAATTTCATTTGGTGAACTCTAGTTCTTGTGTTATGAGAAAGAGAGTAAATATCACCTTCTTATTTACTTTCTCCACACCAGTCATGATTTTATAGATCTCTATCATATCGCCCCTTAGTAGTCTCTTTTCCAAGCTGAAAAGTCCGAGTTTTATGAATCTCTTCTCATTAATCTCTCTCTTGTCTTAAAGACAAGATTGGGATCCCATTTTTTAATGAATTTTTACTTGTCAATTTTAAGATAAAAGTTTGCTTACATAATGGGAGGGATAGCTCAGTGGTTTGAGCATTGGCCTGCTAAACTCAGGCTTATGAGCTCAATCCTTGAGGGGGGGCATTTAGGAACCTGGGGCAAAATCTGTACTTGGTCCTGCTAGTGAAGGCAGGGGGCTGGATTCAGTGACCCTTTGGGGTCCCTTCTAGTTCTATGAGATAGGTATATCTCAATTTATATATATTGTAAAGAAGGATCTCAGCATCTGGCTCACTGACTGGTAGTTTTAATTTACGGGGGAAATATTGTTACAGTAGTAATCTACATTGGGCAGTAATGCCATGGCCTATAGCCTTGAGCATTACTTCCTATTCTTAGTTACTTTTTTTTTTACCAATGAGTCAACAGTGTCTCTGTCTTAGTTTTCTCTTTGGATCTCAGGGTTAGAGTACAAATTTGTTGCCCTAACAGGAATAGTTCAAACAGTGCTCAGCCAGTATCTGTAATCTAACAAATCCAAGATACATGTTAAAAAGAAACAACAGATTGTGGGTTTTATGAATAGCTAGTATGAAACCTTGGATTTGTTTGTTTGCTATCAACACGAGCTGCTTCAAAGTAAAACAAAGAAGAGCAGATCATTAATGTCAATTTGCCTGTGTGGTTGTTTTATTTATTTTTTTCTATCAAGATAAAATGTTGTGTGCTATCTTTTCAAATCAGTGAATTGCAAACTGAAGAATGCAGGGATAAAAACAAATGACAAATGGACGCAAAATCATTGGCAGGCATTTCTGATCAATATATTTTAAAATGATTTAACTGTGTGTGTGATTTTAAATAAAAAATTACTTAACCTTGTCTTGTAGTTTGTTTGTTTGTTTTCAGTATTGGGGACTTTTTCCAAATTCTTGGTCCACACTTAGACTGTAAAATCTTTAGGACAGAGATTGCCTCTTATTCTGTTTATACAACACAGAGCATAACAGGGCTCTGATTTGATTACGGGCTCTGGGCACTACTTTGATACTACTAAGATATCAATTATGCCATACTGGAATTGTGAACATGAGCCAAAAAGTGTTCTGCTTGTTGTTGTTTGTTGTTTTAATCAGTATTGCTCAGGTATTAGTCAATGGGAGCTTTTAGCCTGATTTTCAAAAGTGTTGAGCATCTATCTATTTTGGTAGCTTAACTATGGATTTAGGAGTGTAATTTAGGGGACCATTTTTGAAAAACGTTGCATTAGTATGTCTAGGAAATATAGAAGTTAGGGAATATTGAATCACATTAGATAAAATATACTTTCTTTATAACCACAAACCTTTGTCTAAAACTTGCACTAAACCTAAATGGAACCTTTTGCAGGTCTGAAGAAATTTGGTTAATTCACATTTTCCTCATTATATTTAATGTTCACATGCCTCTTTTTTTCAGAGTTCCAGGAGAAACTCAATGTACAGAGATTTGATCCGAAGCCCATTGAACTAAATGTGCGTCTTTCTATATGATTCAGTGGGCTTTGGATGAGGACCTTACACTGAGATATCAAAGATATTTAGCTGCCTAACTCCAGTGAGATAAATACTTTGCACAGGCTGCCTTTGGAGATTTTATAGCTTGATCAAAAATAGCAAGTAAGGAAAATCGCATGAGGAAAATCTCCCATCCCAATTTCACAGACACCAGAGGTCTGAATAATTTGCATAAGTTTCTAACTCATTACAGAAATAAACCTCCAAACCTTTTTTAGTTTACCCAGCACTATTAAAATACTGCATAGTCACACAATTTCTGGTGTGAGATCTCTTATAATTAATTTTTGAGCAGATTAGAGAAGTCTAAAGTGTATCACACTAATAAATCTTACCTCCTGGAATCTACCACATTGGATTTCTAAAAATTATAATTCTGGCATCTCATTCTGTGACTATTCCAAATAATTCGCAACACTATGTTTAGAGTGGTGGCTGGGAAGCTGAGTAGCAACTTTTTTCATTAATGCATCTTATGAGGCACTCCATGGTGCCAAGAATCAACTTTTCGTGACATGAACATTACATACTGTATGGCCAGGAGTCTCACACCATGACCTGCTATATTTCATTTTTCCCAAGTTTAAAACAAAGGGCTGTTTCATTGTTGTATCATTGTCAGCTGTTGCAGAGAATGTCACTCGTCCAAGTAGCCAGTAGAAATATTACACATTTTACATGCTTGGATAGTTTCCCAACATGTCCACTGTCAAAATGATGAGGGTGAAGAAGGTATACACATGAAAAAAGACAGGTAGGTTTAAAGGGCTTCTTGCCTCTTTTAGATGCCATAATTATATCCTTGGGACAGATGCTACCAAACTACTGGATAGTGTCAGTAATATGTTTTCAGAGCACATCTGGGGTTTTGGTGACTCACTTGAAATCTGGGCATGAGGAACCCCAAATAAGAAGTCTTTGAAACCCAATTTTAAAACTGAGTTTAATGAAGTAGAGTTCTGAGTGTTCTCAGTTGCATTGTTTTCCCCCCAGTGCTAAATTACCAATGTCAGATATATAGGCTACTTTAGAATCATAGATTGTTAGGGTGGAAGGGACCTCAAGAGATCATCTAGCCCAACTCCCTGCTCAAAGCAGGACTAATCCCCAACTGGCCTCTTGAGGATTGAACTCACAATCCTGGGTTTAGCAGGCCAATGCTCAAACCACTGAGCTATCCCTCCCTCCAAAAAAGGCTTTCTTCTCCCTCCCCCCATTTTAACATTTTTCTTAATATATTTCTAGGAATATTTCCATGTGAAGTAGCCATGTACACCCATGAAAACCAACTGACTCAGTGAAACTGTGTTGATCTAACAGTCCACTCAGAAAACCAAGTTTCTTATGGATTAATTTGGATGTTTTATAAAAAGTTATAGTGAGCTATTAATCAATATGCTTCACTATCAAAGTTGTGTCTGATGTGTGCAATGTCAAAAGTACTGAAGGAACGTTGAGGGATCTGAATAGTCTTTAAAACTTTCATAAGTGGTAAAGATATGAGGTACTTTCTATGGGAAAATCCAAGGTCCCAAAGGGTTACATCATTCTAAACAAGTACTTGCTACCTTACAGGTCCTGAGACATCTTCAAAATTAAGAATTGTTCTTATTGCAAATGAAGTGTTTGTTTTAACAATGAATATTATTAGCTGATTATTAGAAAGACAAGGTGGGTGAGGTAATATCTTTATTGGATCAACTTCTGTTGCTGAGAGTTGGTCTAATAAAAGATATTACCTCACCCAGCTTGTCTCTAATATCCTGGGACCAACATGGCTACCACAACACTGCATTTGCTGATTATGTGACTTGTTGGTTCATTATGTATAAAACTTATTTTCTTTGCTTATGCTTCTGATTACATCTTTGAACATAAAATTCAGTATCCACGAGCTTCCAAGGAGTTGCCACATCTTAAGCTAAAAGCAGTACTGAAAGTGAAATGCTGAGAACTATATGCCATTAGGTGAGACAGAGGCATTGTGAAAATAGCAAATGTTTTCATAATTACTGTTTTAAAGATAATTACACATGAACTGTATCTGGATGGTAGATTCTAGGACTGTGCACAGGAATTCTCTGAATCATCCAGCTGTCAGGGATATGAACCCTGAATAAAGGTGTAGGGTAATTACTGCTGAGACAGAGTGACAGGTGCGACTTATTAATGACAACCAGGAGTATAAGAGGTTGGGAAGTTGTCATAAATGGATAGGTAAGGTAAGGGTTAAGTTTCTTTTACCTGAAAAGGGTAACCGAACACCTGACCAGAGGACCAATCAGAGAACTGGATTGTTTAAAGTCAGGGGCGGGAATTTGTATACTCGGGGTCTTTGTTGTTTTCTTAGCTATGAGGAAACAAGTCTTCTTCTAATTCTCTCCTAATACTTCTTCTAAACATCTGTAAGTACCCAGGAACCGCAAAGTAATTCAGCTATGATGGTCTTTGGGGTGTATTTACCTGTATGTTAATTTGTTGTGCTGGTTTAATTGGGCTATCTTTTAAATCAGACTGTTTCTTTATATTTTCTTATAAGCAAGAGCCTGTATTGAGTTTCTTAATGCAAGATGATTGTTTTATATTTTCTTTCTTTTTTTCTATAAAGTTTTCTTGTTAAACCTTGTGAAAGTTCTTTTCCTAGGGAGGCAAAGGGAAAAGCCAGGCTGTGGGCTATTTTCCTATTTGGGTCCAGGGAAAGAGCAGACTACGGGGAAAGAGACGAAGAATTCTCTCTGTTCTCTGGTGGTTACAGTTTTCCCTCGTTCCTGGAGCAAGGGGGGGTGGCAGAGCCCAGCTGTGGGTATTTTGCATCTCCATTGTCCTGAGGAAAGCAGAAAAGCTGGTTTCTTGGGTCACACAGGTTAGCCGCGAGGCAAGCCTGAGAAGGAAGGGGAAGGGGTTATTTCCCCTGCTTTTAGCATCCAAGGGATTGGGAATCTGGGTGTCCCACCAAGGGAGGGTTGGGGACACCAGAGAGAGGAAAGGGGGGATCAGGCCCCATAGATTAATTCCTGATCTGGTGGCAGCGAGAATATCCAAGCTGGTAGTGAGCTTGGGGGAGTTTCAGGTAAGCCCCCAAACTTTGGACGCAAAAGTCCAGATTTGGGACAGGACCAGACTGGTGGACCCTAAAGTCCAGGTCTGGGACTGGACGGCTAGATTACCACAGAAGTCTTGCTCAGTGGGACAGAACAGCTTTTGTATTAGTAACATACTAACAGCCAATCTTAGGGAGAAACCTTAGGTTGAGGTTTTCATTCTGTTGTTGTTGAATTCCCAACAAGCCAGTTCCAAACCCCAGCAAGGGGGTAAGTTTGGACTGTATTCAGAATGGCCAGGATTCAGCAAAGGACTGAAGCATATGAGTAGTTCCATTGGCTTTAATGGGACCACTCTTACATTTAGTTAGGAATGTGAGTGTTATCAACTGTATGCAATAAATAGGGTTAATAGCAATCTCTTTTTGGAAACAAAACAAAACTTACAGGAAGCCACTTAGGACTCATTCCTTTATCTCAGTTATCCCAACTTCAACATTTTCATTCCTGTATTTTGAGCTCACTTCTTACTGTTTAAGGTATATATTTTAAAATATTTTATTTCTTAAGATTTCGAGTAACGTGGAGGCAGACTAAAAAAATGGCATCTAAACAAAATTCTAAATAATTTCTGATAGTTGAATTAATCTTGGCAGACTAAGTAGGCTGTAGCAAAAGTCACAGAATATTGAATTTAGGTTAAATCAACCATAATATTCTAAAAATAAAGACTATGTGCTTTCAAGTTCTTCCTCTGAGGCATATTCACCAGTTTCCTGTTTTCTAAAGTTATACACACTTGTCTTCCAGTATCCCATGGCTCCTTTGTCCAGCAGAAGATGCACATTAATACCCTAGTGTTATGCTGAAAAATCATAACAATGTTGAATAATACTCCTGAATTTAAAATAACCGACCTGAGTGTGATCTTGTTGACACTGTAAATCAGTAGTATTTTCTCTGAGGCAAATGGATCTACCAGTGGTGTAAGGGGAGAATCTGGCCAATTGATTAGCATAGGTGATCTGGAAAAGGTTAGAAGATGACAAGAGAAACAAAAATCCACACCCACTCGTTTCAAGTCTTGAGGGCATAGGCCCAGATCCTCAAAGGTATTTGGTGCATTGATTTCCATGGGCTTTAACCACTTAAATACTGAGGATTTGGGCCATATGGAGGGACATGAATAATTCCCATAATTATTAATGGGAGTTACATATATGTAGCAAGAGGAGACTATCACACCTAATTTATCTCTCTCTATTTTATGAGTGTAAACAAATTTGTATGCATACATTCAAAGAACAGATAAAGCTGACATTCCTTCACAAACTTTACATGATAACTTTATTTTCCGTTTTCATTTCTTAAATTGCTTATCATAGGTAATTTTTCTTGTAATTCCATAAATACATATGGACAAACTGGACATATTAGTCTCTAATACAGGCCTGGAATAGGAGTTAATGAGCAAGAAGAAATAAATATACATATAAATACAATGTAATATAGTATATAAGCATTTGTACAGTGTTAATATACAGTATGAACAACAAAATTTTGTCAACTCAAAAAAGGTTATTGAATGTAGACATGTTTATTATCAGCCTAACCATCTTTGGAATATGAATAGCACCTCTAACTAATAAATGATTGTCAAAAAATTTCTAGTCAATATGTTCAAGTAAAAAAATGTACAGTATTGCAAATTTTAAAAAAATCTTGTTAGTCAATAAGAGTGACTACTACATATTTAATTATTGCATAGCAAATTCTGTTGGTAGGGAAGAGAAGTGGTGCATTTTCAAAGTAGGCCATGGGTAGAAAAGGCACCAATGTCTCACCTAAGAAAGGGTGCTTATCACACACTATTTTGAAAATGCACTCTATTCTTTCTGATGAAACTTTCCCTTGGATTATATGCTAATGCAGTTTTTTCTCTGTATTGTGTACCTTCTGGCAGACTGAAGCACATATACAAAAAGATAACTTGTCAGAATGATATTGTTTTAACTTTGACATTCATTAAATTTCAGTAAGTACTTGCTAAGGTTTTCTAAACTCTCAGTGTTGGCTCGACTTTTCAAGGTTCTATGATTCTCCTAGTGGCCTCAATTTCCATTGAATTCAACTCAGAGAATCAGGCCATCAAGGTATGGAGTACTTTAGATTAAATTGTACCATTTGTGCAGAGATCATCTATCCAGTGGTTCTCAAACTGTGGGTCATGACTCCATTTTAATGGGGTCACCAAGACAAGCATTAGACTTGCTGGGACCCAGGGCTGAAGCCCGAGCTCCCCATCCCTGCACCAGGGCAGAGGGGCTGGAACTCCAGAATTCTCCCCACCACCACCTCCCAGGGCAGCAGTTCTGGCTCTGGCCCCCTCTCCTTCTCACCCGGGGAAGAGGGGGTCAGATTCCACCTGTTTCTGTAATTTTGTTGTCAGAAGAGGGTCATGGTGCAATGAAGTTTGATGCTCTATGCAATATTTCTACAGTTATATTATAAAAAATCCCCTTTTTAACAGCAGTTACAATACCTGATGATATTTTGGGCCATATTGAACATGTGGGACATGGTAGAACACCAGTGATATTTAATATTTCAATTCTCTCTTTGAATGAATTTCTAATATAAGTAAAACCTAGAATTTAAAAATAATGAAATATATTCCTGCAGAAAATTTTCAGTTTCATTCATTTGTTGAAATCCTTTTTTTAATCCACTTACAAATGTTTTATTTACCAAACACAGTATAAGCACTATATATATAGTTGGTTACAAACTGTGCTTGGTAAATAAAACATTTGTAAGTGGATTAAAATATATATATAAAAAATCCATAAAGAAATAAAACACATTCCAAATAGATATGAATAATGAAGACTACAATCTGCTGAAGAAAGGTTTCAGAAGGAAAGAACTAGGTAACTTTCCTTTGGATTTAAATAAGATTTGTTTAGGTATTTATTTAAATATGCCTTTTACATTTAATAATCTACAAGTCTTCATTATTTACATAGACTATTAAAACAGTACACATTGTGTGAAAATTTAAGAACTGATTCATTAGGAAAATTATGCAGCGACAACCTACTTTATGTCTTGTCACATAGCTAGTATTTGTTATGTTAGGACAGGTATAGATAGTTAAAGGGTAAGGTGTTAAAGACTAGAAATAGTTAAGAGTAGAGAGTTAAAGAGTAGAAATCTTGGCTCCTTTGAAGTCAATGGGAGTCTTGCCATTGACTTCAGTGGGGCCAGGATTTCACCCTCAGGGTCTGATCCAACCCCCTTTCTATAGGAGTCTTTCTATTGACTTCAGAGGGATTTGTGTCAAGAATAGAGTTGCAGGCTGAAAACAAGGATATCTCTGGAGGAAATGCCATCTATGCTGTTGTACAAAAGGTATGAAGGGAACTAACTGCACCGTGGACCCAGTTCTGCTTTCCATGATCACTACCCTCTCCGTAAAAGACAAATAACAAAGCAATATCAAATCCCTTACTATTTCTGAAATAAAAGAAGAATTGATTTCAAACCTGCAAAATGCATTAGTTTACTGCAACATTCTCCCTTTGAGAAATGTGTAGTATATATGTACCAAAATTTATGTAACCTGTTGCCATGACCTGGTTCCCTCTATCCCAGTAATTATATATATGGTAACATGGTGTATTTGATGCAAAAGTGAATAGGATACTTCATGCAGGTATGATACCATAGAGAGTATACAAAGTATAAAAACCCATGCCAGTCAAGGGTCAAATCTTCCCCAGGTAGTCCAATTCCTCAGCTGCAAACACAGATTTCTGAGATTCTGGCCCTAAACTTGCAATGTTTGTTTAAAATAATAATAAAATAAAAATATTACAATGACTGACTTTTAACATATTTGGGAGGCTTTCTAATTAATTTTATAGGTTTTGTTATACATTTGCTAACTTTCTCCTGGGGCCATGTGCTTCTCTAAACTATAACTGAGAGGTAGATGATAGGAAAAGAACATTTATTGTATTGCAAAAGAAGAATATTCAATTTATGCTGAAAAATATATTCTACGTTTTTAATGCAAAGAATAGGCATACACTAGAGTAAAAATAAAGCCTATATAGAGAGCACATTTATTAAAAATGGAAATGCTAATAACCAATAAAACCAATAAAAGTTCCCTTTATATACCTGTATATGAGTAGAAAAATAGTTTTCCATGGACAAATTAGCAAAATGTGCGTTAATTCCATTTTTGTACTAGGCAAAAATGTTAGCCTAATTTTACAGCAAGGTAGTCTTAAAAATAACTCACTGGTTTTGCTTACTGAAACCCTCAGGTATGTATCATGTCAGAGACAGAACTGATGGTTACTTGTGACTTATATGGTTTGTTATATATGATCTAAACTTTACTTACCTCAACCCTCTGAAGTCACAGCCCCCACAGGGAGACTGTGGAAAGAGAAGTTACATAGGCATTTAAATAAAAAAGCAGAAGAAAACACTTAACAAAAGTCACAAAATACCCAGTGCCAGCGCTTCCATTAGGTGACCCTAGGCGGTCGCCTAGGATGCCAGGATTGGGGGGGGGGGCGGCATTTTTTGCGCTCCCCATGGGGTGCATGGGAGTGTCCGGTTCCACTCCCGTTGTGCCACCGAAGAAGGACCTTCTGCCAACGTGCCGCGGAAAACAGCGCAGGCAATTGAGCAGCTCAATGACTGTCGCTGTCGCCTGTGGTATTTCAGCAGAGGGTCCTTCTTCGGCGGCACGACGGGAGTGGAACCGGAAGCTCCCGCGCGCCCCATGGGGAGCGCACAAAATGCCTCGCCCCGAATTCTGCCTAGGGCGCCAGAAACTCTGGTGCCGCTCCTGAATATACCAGATACTATTTCTATTGTGATACATCAGTGTAGAGAGAAAACAACAGAATGAGAGGGGAAAAGGAGAGGATGAAATAAATGATGTGATAAATGTAGTTGAAGGGAAGTAAAATTACTAAACCTCAATGTTTCTTCTGTAAAGGACAAAGAACAAGAGAGAACCATCTTCTGTAATCTTTAGGCCTGTTCTGCACATAGACTGACTGCACAATTGGGCTCCTATTTCTCCATGGTGTGGAGAGGACCATGTCTTCTGAGTCAATACTAGCTACAGTTTCAATGCAATAAAGAGAGGTGATGGTAACAGAGAGAAAGTACTGCTCAAAGTAAGATGAAGTCACTGCAGAAACTAATGAGCAGCCATGACAATGGGTGAGAGAGTGAAAGGGATGACAGGTATTACACATACTGACCATCTTGTTACACTGTCACACACATTTGTATTTGTAATGTTTTCCCCATACCTTCTGTATGATAGAAACTTGTAAAAGAATCTTGAAGGAAATAGGAGGAAAAGATTGTACCCTTCTTGATGCTGTCTGACCTGGTAATGTGACAGAAGCATCTAATGAGCTGACCTAAAGCATTGTTTGGGTTTCTTACAAGGGCCTGTTGCTAACCCATTCCAGTACGGCTAACAGAGTCCTGATCTTCCATCTTCCACCTGATGAAGTGCATCTCTGGTTTTGCAGAGTATTTGCATCAAAATGTGCAAACAGCCCACTTTTCAGCCTTTTAAAAACTACTGTAGTAGTATTTTCAACACACACACTATCACGTGTGTAACACCCTGATTCAGTGTCCCATGTTTTGTTGCCTCATTAAGTCACCATGCAACATTGTACATGAACCATTTGGAAATGACCAGCTCCCACTAAATTCAATTGTTCAACTACCATTGACCTCATCATTGGGAGCAAGGGTTGGCCCATTACCTTACCAGTGAGACAATCTCTCTTATCCACACTGAAAATTTGGCAGGTATACCAGTTATAAAAGGAAGAAACTTAATATGAAATCTGGCCCTACTTAAATCAATGGGAGTTTTGTCATTGACTTCTACACAGCCAGGATTTCACCCTCTAAATGAGAGCAATGACAAGGGAAAAGTTGGCTGATTCGGAAAAATAAGACCTTGCTGAACTCAACCAGGATAGTTCACAGTTCATGATCTGTTTGAAGAGGGCTCTAGTATGTGACTTCTTATGCCAGAAGGTGTAATATCAGGTCTTTTTGTGAGTTTGGGGATAATCCAGAAGTGGAGACAGTTACAAACAGTTCAGTGAGGAGCAGATGAGAGGGTTTGTGTACATCTACATGCATTAAAAGCTTGAAAAAAAGAACTAACCTGACTCATCGGTGTGAAGTCTTTCTTTGAAGTTAAAAAGGACAGTACAGAGGGAGGGAGGTCACAAAAATAAAAGGAAATTAACTGCATGTGAAGATATGCTCTAAGAAGCTATCTAAAAATGTAGCCAAATAGTAGCATGGGAGAAACACCACTGCATAGTGCAGTGGGCCTGATTCTCACACTCCTTTAAAATTTCAGTGGTGTTATTCTTATATTAACCCAGTATAAGCAAGAAGATGAGGCCCAAAGTGGCATGCATTGAGGGGCACAAACGCTATGGCTGAGGTCAGACAAAAAGAGGCTGAGATCAGCACTAACATAACTACTATAGGAGAGCAATTCCCTCCTATTTATTCTGAGAACTACTGTCCAGTGCTGCAGGAGTCAGTTTCACCAAGCAAAGGGCTTGTCTATTTGCTACCAATACTGAGAGGTTGCCATTCATAAAGATGAAAAAACACCTTTTTCCTATAGATTACACCTTAGGACTAATCATAGAATCGAAGGGCCTCATCCAGCAAGGTGCTGAGAGCTGTCTGAGATACTGTACTAAGCACCCTTCACTTCCATAAATAAAGAGGGAGTTGCTTAGCATTTCCCAGAATTTGGGCCGCCAGAAGAATGGAGAACACTAAAAAAAGTTGCTGATGGCACTTCTTAAGGAGTAAGGTACTTCTTAGTGTAAGTAAGGATGCCACAATGGGGCCCATAGGCACAGTTTTACTTATTTCAATGTTTTGTTCTCCCTGAAGCAAAACAAGCCAGGGCAGGAACTGTGACCGAGCCCTGTGGTGACACAACTATGACTGGCCATTACACAGCACTGAGCCTACTTTCAATCCAGTCCAAAGTGAGTAACAATAGGTGTTTTCTCTGCAAGATTTGCTTGTATTGTGCATTAGACACTGCAGAGATTCCTATAAAATACCAGATTTTTCTCAAAATCGTCCAGCTTTGCTGCAAGAGCATTGGTAAATGTCAGTTTACATTTCTGCACAGCACTAGAAGTGGATTCAATATATTATTGAAAACAACGCTGAGTCTTGAAAGGAACGACAAAGTGTTGCATCCGCTATGGCAATTCATTGTACATTAAATATAATAGCACGTCAAAAGAAAAACAAAAACCTGATGTAAATAATCAAATTGAACATGAGTCCTGGGGCAAATCTACCTTAAATGCACACACACATATGCCCAATTTTTCACAGATTTCTTTACTTATTTTATCTAATGTAAGGGACCACGGAAGAGTTTGTTACGGCCTAGCTAGGGCTGATCGCCTTCTCAAGGACAGGTTATTAGAGGTTGCTGTATACTGGTATATGCTGCTTGCAACCGGTTAGAACCGCTTCGCCTGGGAAGCCCCTGTGTATGTGGGGAAGTGCTGAAAGCCCCTGGCCCTATGCCCAAAGGGGCAGCCCCGCTGTTGGAAAGCCCCTAAATGCATAAGCATGAGCTGCTTTACATGCCATTAATATATAGCTATATTTGCCAGATGTTGTGTTATTGCGTTGGACTCAGCTCCCTGCTTTGTGACAGCAACGTGCGGAGTCCCCATTGCAGGTGTGTTACCTCACCTTCATTAAAAGCCATATCACTCACAGTGTGTGTGTGCGCCTCGTCCTTGCAGAGCACTCAGGCACGTAACATCTGAGAAATTGGGATTTCCCCTTCTGCTTAGTTTATCAGTATGTTTAATATGGTCACACCTTTCAGAGGTTAAAAAAAGGGGGGGAGGGTCAAATTAACTGTATTTCTTTGTATTAAATACAGTTAATTTGACCCTCCTTTAAGAAAAAAATTGTAAAGTTTTCAGTTGAAATTGAATATGAGTATTTATGAACTACTGTAGGTACAAGACCAAAATCCAATACAAAAAAGTAAAGTGTACCACAGACAGGAGCAATGCCTTGTTTCCCACCCTGCGCTGCCAACATGTTTCAATTGTTTTACAGCGAGTTCAGTTTTTGGCCTTTCTGCTTATACACTCAACGAAGGAGTTAGTTTATGCTTAATGTGTCGGGTGGGTAGATGGGAATTGTAATGAGGTTACCTGTGCACAAGGACTCTAGGTTACATCTTAAAATTCCTTTCACATAGGCTATCAAAGGATAATGACCTTCTGTGAATAAACATATGGCTGTGATTTGAACAAATTACCAAAGGACTAATTGATCCAAAGTCCACTGAAGTTAATGGAAAGACTCTCTTTGACTTCCCTGGGTATTGGATTAGGTCGCTAGAGATAAAAAGCTGAATCATTCTAATCCTCTGAACCAGTTAGTCCCTCTTGTTAATTTAAGTCTTCGTATCTGATGAATGAAATGGTAGCTACCCTCACAACCAATGTACCACTGACATGTTCATCTTTATTTTTTTTTTAATACAAACGGCTTTTTAAGCTAATTTAGATTAATGCAGCCTGAGTGTTCTCATAGTTCAAAACTAAACGTTTAAACATGTGACTAGCTATCACTGGACGAAACAAACACTTGCATTTATTATAATGAAACATTTATTGCATTTTAGCAATAAAAAAATCTACCTTTTTATCTTCTAACCTTATCTTTTACAGCAACATTCTAGTTATATGTATAAATACATCCTTTTGATCTAGTGGGCATACATTATAAAAGGGCAGGCAGTTTCTTATGCACTTTACTCAGATCATTTCCATATTTTGTCTTCCTTTTCGGATCTTAACCCATAATCTGATATCCTTCTTTAATATTCGAGGCCAAAATATGGTGGTGAGTAGAAGTCAACAGGCACTGGCAGTCCAGAGGGTTAAGACAGATGGCTTCTGTAACAAGACTAAATAGCTACTGTTGCATTAGAAGTTATTTTGGAACAAGGTAATTTGTGGTGGAGGAGCTTACAGTTTAATTCTACCTGACCCATACTGTCCACAGTTACGGTTGGAATGGACTCATGTGCATTGAATCGCTGTCTCTGAAATCTAAAATTCTCATCACCGAAATAAAAAAACAAACTGTCAATGGTAATATTTTTGGAATCTTGGCTTTGGCAAATTTCTGTTCTTATCCAATATTGTGATTGATCATTATTACTACAAAACCTGGCCTGTAACTTGACAAAATACTTGTAATGGAAGTAAAAAACATTGACGTCTGAGGCATATTTCATATTAAATATTAGTTTCCCTTTCCGGAGAATCATCGAGTACTTTGTCAGCCCTGTTGGCAGCCTCCTCATTCTCAGTGTTGGTCAAAGGTTCTGCTTCCTTGGGATCAGCATTCTTTAATGCTTTCTGTTTTTCTTCTTCTAACTTCTTCTCTTTTGCCAAAAGCCTGTAGTTGATGGCATTGCCAATGAACAACCAAATACTTGCCACAATCACAATCGACCCACAGACAATGTACATGTATTTATATTCTCCAGTTATATCCACTAACCAACCTGAAACACAGAAACAATACAAAACCACGCTTGAAAATATTTCAATTGTAGTTAGAAATAAATTCCAGGTTCTTCCCACAGGTATTATCAATAAATGTCCTGCATTAAAAGTATTTT
Organism: Chelonoidis abingdonii; assembly: GCF_003597395.2. NCBI lineage: Eukaryota > Metazoa > Chordata > Testudines > Testudinidae > Chelonoidis > Chelonoidis abingdonii. The sequence goes on along the minus strand of NC_133769.1, from coordinate 62,795,411 downwards.
CAACACTATAAAAGTTGTCCTAGATTGGGCATTTTCACAGACAGATGTACAGTGGAGCTCTAATAAATTTTATATTAGTTAGATTGGAAGTTATTGCATTCATTATCTGTAGTAAAATAATTGAGACTAAGGAAGTAGAGTCTAATCAACAATATTAGGTTGTATACTTTTCTATACAGATCTGTCCCCCCCCCCCCTCCGGCCTCCTCCTAATGCCTTTCTATTGTTGTTTTGGAATGGATGTCTAGCACTCATTTGGGCTGCTTGCAGACAAGAGGCTGGAAAGGTGTCTGCCTTCTCAGCTGCTATTACTATGTCCCATTGTGCAGCTGCTACTTGTGCTCCACTTATGCTGTCCCCAAAGACAGAATATTTCACCTTAGTGTGCAGATACCACTGTCATGAAAACTGAGTTTCAAACTCTGAAGCGTGTTCCTAAACTTGTATGGGTAATGCTTACGCCCCCAGATGGATCAGCAGCAGCAAAGATCAAATGTGGAACCTCTGTATCTTAAGGCATGAGCTTCTACCATCTGAGTTAAAGGAACTTGCTCTGTTAGCCTAGGTTGTATCAGACTAGTCAATCTCTAGTTGACCTTGCCACTACCAAAAGGGGGGTGCCACAATAAGCAAGCATGACTTACATTCATAAGCCATTTGGATCAAAGAAAAATGTATTCTGACTACCTTTTCACATTGAGTCATTCTTTTAATTCTATTGCATTTTCTAAACTCTAAATTAAAAGACAGGCTCCCAGTACAGCAAGGCACATAAACACACACTTAATGTAAGCATGAGTAGTCTTACTGAAGTCAACAGGATGATTCACATAATTTAAGTATGTGCTTAAATCCTTTGCTGTATTGGGGCCATAATACTGACATACCAACTAGATCTGGTCAAAACTTGGAATTTCTGTTCTGTGGGAAACAGATTTTAAAATCAGAATCAGATTTTCCAAATCAGAATAAAGTTGAAAAATTTCCAATATCCTGCTAAATGAAATTTTATGGGGAAAAGGGGAGTGTATTGATTAATCTACATATTTATAATATTTGTATATTTTAAAATTGTGTTTTAATAATTTTTATAATATAATGATAGAAAACAATAGAATATATATAATTTCAAAACAAAAAATGAAATGTTTCATTCTGATAAGGTCAAAATGTTTGACTTTATCAAAATGCTTCATTTAATTTTTTTCCATTGGAAAAATGTTCCACCTGAAATTTTTTGAACTGCTTGAATATTAAATTTAAATACATTTTTAAAGCATTTAAAAGCAGTAATATTTTATCTAATGTAATAAAACCTTTGAAGATAATGCACAGTGGTTACCCTTTATAAAGTTAGTAGTTTTGCCTTAAATAAATAGAAATGTTTACCTCAGTATTGGCAGTATTCACTATGCTTACTACTTAGGAATAATAAAATAATTTATATATTGAGACACTAATAATATAGTACTATTAAAATATTAATATATTGTTGCAACTGAAGTAGATAATCCAGGCAATTTGCTAGTTTTTAATGGTGCCAGTCTCAAAGAATTATTACCAAAAATTAACTTAATGTTCATGCATGAGATCATCATTATACTTTAAGAGATCTGAATAGATCAAAACTGGAATATGAGCTTTTCAACGTATTCAAGTAGAGAAATTAACAAAGGTGACCTGATTATATCCAAAATGTATCACTTTAAAATAAATCCACATAACAAATATGAGAAAAATAAATAGATGTATACTTTATCACTACATTAATATTAGATTTAATATTAATATAGGTTTCAATGTTTCAGGTGACTGGATTTTATTAGTCATAGACACAGTCCCTCCAGTAGGTGGCATTCCAAGTGTCTGTGTTAGAGGAATCTATTGTGTTCCAACATCTATGAACATAAGATGAGATCAGATTCATTTGGAATGACTTGTATAACTGTTAAATATTAATCTCAATAAAATAAAGTGTATACGTTGTAATCAGCTGGCATCATTTAAATTTTCATTAACAAATAAGTTCAACAGATGTTATTTTAGTACAAATTATGGCCTGGGTCATGCAAACATTTACCTGTATAACTTTACCCACATGAGTAGACCCATTGACTTCAATGGGAGTACTCCTGTGTGTAGCATTGAGCGTGTCTGTAAGAGTTTGCAATACTAGGAGCTACATTTAGAATTCACATCTATAAAATCTAATATTGTTTAGTTCAAAAGTATATATTTGTATATATTTAGTTCAAATTAATATTTGGTCAGGGATTTCACAGTTGGATTTTGGGCACCTAATTCCCTAAAACTCTTTTGAAAATCCCAGCTCTTTTATCAGAATTCTGGAGGTGATCAGTATATGAAAATTAACTAGCACTGTATTTTCATAATGAAGGACAATGTTCTGCTTATGCGCTGAGGGGCAACATCTATCAGAGCCCTCTTGTGCATGCACTTTACTTAGCCATGTTGTGAGAATCAATCTGATTTCAATAACCTCCCTTGTGCTTGGGATTAAAGCAGTGAGGTAATAAAGTAGCATGTGGGGAGCTTTAAAATGACAATTTATATAAGTATCATTTTATTTGTAAGCAGCCACTAGTTTGGCAGCCATTGGTTAGGGAAATTAGGAACCATTTTGTGAGATGGCACCTACAGAAGTAGCTTCTTTGCTATGGGGAATAAAATGGAGTCCCATGAATGTAGGCTATTTGAGAGAGAGAAGCAGTGCTGACCAGGAGGTAGTGGAAACACCACTACAGAAGAGATGCTCTCAGCACTGCTAACTGCCTAGTAAGGCACATGGAAAATAGGACTGGATGGCTAACACTGAAAGCAAATACCATCTTACCATATCTTATCTATGTATGTATCTCTACCTATATAGCGACATACATAACCATGACAACTATACACCATATATACACAGGCAATATAAATCTGCATATAAATCTAAATCTATGATATGCCAAAAAAAAATGTAATGTTACAAAAGTAAATTCAAAAGAACAAGCAATGAAAACATGACAGTTCTTGTGGCAACATTAACTAACATGTGCACGACTAATATTTCAGATAAATATAAATAATAACTTAAATATTCACAGCCAGCCCAGTGACATTGGAAAGGAGAATAAAAAGGAATCCTTACCTCCTAGAGGGGGGCCTAGGAGAACAGGGCAGCACTCCACAATTGTGACAAGTCCCACAGCACTGGAAAACCGGGCAGCACCAACAAGATCCATCAACGACTCAAAAAGGATACTGCTAACCATTCCAAAAGCAAATCCAAAAAGTACAGCATATACCACCAGGCCTGTATAGTCCTCTGCCAGTGGGCACATGATATGACAGATGCCATTGTACAAGACAGCAAAACTAAAGAAGTACTGGATTTTTGGCCGGATGTATTTGGAGTTTGCTACAAGTCCCATTGAAGGCCTAGCAAACATGTCTACAAAAGCTAGAATAGAGAGCAAAAAAGCAGCAGAATATTCATCAATTCCCTTGTGTTTGGCATAAGGAGCCAAGAATACTATTGGGGCAAAGAAGCCAACAAACATAATAACATTTCCTGACAAATAAACCAGAAACCCTCTGTGTTTAAAGAGGGACAGATCTAAGTATTTATTCACAGTTTGCCAGTATGACTTCTTTTTGTTATTCACGTGTAAGGCTGAATCTCCTGCTCCCTTCTCGACATCTTTTTTCACAGGAGGGACTGGTTTTGGTCCAACAGGTCTCATAAGTGACCCAGCCACACAGCAGTTCAAAAGAAGTCCTCCCAGAATGAGAAAACTTCCTTTCCACCCAAATGCATTAAAGAGAAATTGATTGAGAGGTGCCAGTGTGCTTAGAAACACTGGACTTCCAGCCATGGCCAACCCATTAGCAATAGGCCGCTTCTTATAGAAATACTTGCCAATCATAGTCAAGGCAGGCTGCAAGTTGAAGGCTAAGCCAAGACCTAAACAACAAAAGAGCACAGAGTTATTGCATGTCATACATTGAAAACCCTTCACAATAAGGAGACAAAATCATTCAAAAAAGCTAAAATGCCATTCAGAAATTCCCAATGAAGATAAAACGCTATCAGCACTGGAAAATGAAATGTGGTTTCACTGCTTTCCACACATTTTAATGTCATCACTATGTCACACTCGAGTTCTGTCATTTCCTTGTATTGCATTGCAATAAAAGTAAATACTCATAGTAATGTTTGAGCAATTATATAGACAATGGAGTGACAGAGGAACAATGGTATCAAGACCTTGAATATACCATTTTTGATGTTACTAAGCTGCAACACAGTTCTCGCTGGGTTCATTTCACAAAAGCTATTAAATGTCACCTCATCTACAAAAGAGAGCACAATATATTTAGAAGTATAAATCCACTGGCTTTTATCCCTCTATCCCTTTTAAAGGTTGAACATGTATCCAAAGTAAGATGTAAAATGATTAATAAATAAAGATTTTGCAGGAAATCCAGCCCCACATCTGCAGCTGTGGAGGTCCTCGTAGTGGAATTGCACTGGGGTGGGAAAGGGGCTGTGTGGGGATGCACAGCCCCAGCTCCCTGCACAGCAGAGCAGGGGGTGAGGCAAAGCTGGGCTAGATGTGCAGTCAGAGGATCCACCGGTGGTCCTCCTCCTTGGGTGGGGATACACTAGAGCCACAGAGTTTTAGTAGCAATGCACCCGCTATGTAGTGTCTGAGGAAGGACTCCTTCTCTCTTCTCCCATGGGCAAACGTAGTGCCTAGCTCACTCCTTGGTCTAGGTAGTGGGTTCCTGCATTTGGCTCTTAAAATGTAGAGACGTGAGGTCTTAAACAAAACAAAACAAACAAGAAACCCACCACACTCAGTAAGAAAGGATTTCTTTCAAAATGATTAACTTCTACTCAAGTCAATTACAGATAAACATAAGCTTTGATGTAGTGACAGAATAAGATCTTATTTGTGTATTCCATGCTTCTATATGACCTCTAATCTCACCTTCTTTCTTTATTCAAAAGAGATGATTTTAAAAAATTAGAATCCTTTTAGTAGTGAGGTAATTAAATCTAGTGGTCTTATTATCACTTTAATTCCCACCCTTTGATCAGTTCTAGAGCTTTGGGGATTTAGCATTTGTTTTCAGACAGGAATATTTTTATTCTGGGGACAGCTGGACCCTGCCCAGCGCACTATTTTGCTGGATATGTGTGTGTGTATATATATATATATATATATATACATATATTTTGTGAGCATACAGAAGCTTAGTATTAGAGTTTGCATATCTATTAGACCTGTACTCATCTCTGCTGTTTTATTCAAGATTGAAGGCTAAAAAAAAATCAATGCAAAATCCAATACAAGTGACTCTAATAAGTGCTGTCATGAGTCAATCAATTCCTGTATTGTAATTATAATACAGTACAGTATGGCAAATACATAGGGCATTTACTGAATAAAATAATCAGAGGTGCATGAAATATCCCAAGCAGTAATTTAATATCCTAAAAATCCATTTAAATGAGTACAGTTTAGGATAGTTAAAATTAACTGGACTAGTTACCATTTTTGAACAGCTACTTACCTCCAACAATTCCTACACATATGTAAAGCTCCAGGACACTACTGCAGAAAGAGGAAACAATCATTCCAAATGAACACAATACACCTCCTGCCATCATCACTGGCCGGCAACCATATTTGTTCACCAAGATACTGCTTATGGGACCTAATGGTAGGAAAAGGAGAAATTATCCGTCATGCCATGATAAATATATTTGCAGTTGAGTGTTCTCAGTTACTAAAGGTACCTCCCTGTGAGCCTGACAACACAAGAACTTACATACTAGAAGTCCAAAGGACTACTTACCCTTCCTGGGAGTATCCTGTAGTCAAAGAAATAGATCAAAGGATGTAAGACATGAATTCAGCAAGCTTGTTAATTACAGTTCTCAAAGAACCAACAACAGGCCCAGTCAATATAAGTCTTGGGTATGCAAAAAATGGAGGATTAGGCCCACTGTCTGCAGTCTAGTTCAGAATTTCAAATGGAAGGAAGTTGTCTAATCAAAATTACAGTTAACGGAGCAGAAGAGATCTCTAAATGAGTCAGATTACAACATCTTTTGATAGGATGAAAGCTCTTTCTGAACTCCCTATAATTGCTGCTGTTGACTAGGGCAACATACTTATGTCAATGAGACTACTCACTTGCCGAAATAACTGACAGCTGAGATCTATTTTCCTTGTCCAGATCTGAATGAGAGTGATAATGGACAATATCATTCTGTTCTGTAGTCTGAGACTTCTGAAGTATGCTTGGTATAATGGCCTAGAAACTTTGAAAATATGGCTACAAACCTGGTTTTTAGTTTCAAATGAAATAAATTCCAGTGTAATTTTGTCCATTCCAAACAAAGAACCAGCATGTAAACTGTCATGATGTGCACTGTATGTTCTTTAAAGGCCCACAACAGGAATAGATGGTGTGTGGCATATCAAAATTAAGAAGCTGTCAGAGCTGCTTTAGGAAGCTTGCTCTACACCTGATTGTACTGTATGTGGCCCTAACCAACGTTAACAGCTTTACTTTTGTAAGCACTATATTCACTCCATTTAAAAAAAACATAGTTGGGGGGTGTTAGATTTAGAACTGTCATAAAAGAGACCAGATATAAAGTGAAATGTCAAACATTACATTTGGTTTTACTGAAAATCATTCTGGTTCCTACTGGGTATTGGCTCCAGTACAAATTTCCCATTATAAACACCTAAAGAAATATACATCAGCATTTTCATTGGCAACACAAATCAAGTTCAACAAAATTGGAGATATGCATTGTTTGCAATATGTCCTAGTTTGGGTCCAAATGTTTGATCTATCTTAAAACTGATACTATCAGTGATGGGTTACATACAAATGTCTTAGGGCCGTATCATGCCATCAACATTGTAAGCATGTCTCAATTGAATCTGATGGAAGCAGGTTGACCAGATAGCAAGTGAGAAAAATCGGGACAGAGGTGAGGGTAATAGGCACCTATATAAGACAAAGCCCCAAATATTGGGACTGTGTCTATAAAATCAGGACATCTGGTCACCCTAGATCAGTGGTTTTCAAACTTTTTTTCTGTGGACCCAACTGAAGAAAATTGTTGATGCCCGTGACCCAGTGGAGCTGGAGCAGAGGGGTTTGGGGTGTGAGAGAGGTTCAGGGTTGGGGCAGAGGTTGGGGTGCAGGGGTGAAGACTGCAGGGTGGGGCCAGGAATGAGGGGCTCAGAGTGAGAAAGGGAGCGCTGGGCTAGGGTAGGGGGTTGGGGTACATGACGGGGTCAGGGCTCTGGGCTGCGGGTTGAGGTTCTGGAGTGGGGCTGGGGATGAGGGCTTTGGGGTATAGGAAGGGGTTCCGGGCTGGTGGGGCTCAGGGCTGGGGCAAAGGGTAGGGGTGTGGGAGGGGGTCAGTGCTCTGGGCTGGGGGTTCAGGTTCTGGGGTGGGGCTGGGGATGAGAGGTTTGGGGTGCAGGAAGGGGTTCCAGGTTTAGGGGGCTCAGGACTGGGGCAGGGGATTGGAATGCAGAGTTGGGGCACTGACTTACCTCCGGCGGCTCCAGGCCAGTGGAGCAGCCAGGCTGCAGAGGCAGGTTTCCTGCCTGTCCTGGAACTGCGGACCGCGTTGCATCCTGGAAGCGGCCAGCAATGAGTCCCACTCCTAGGCGGAGGTGCAGGCCTGCAGGCATCGCCCTGCCAGCTCCCATTGGCCGGATGCTTGGAGTGGTGGCAGCATGCGGGGCCTCATGACCCCCTTGCCTAGAAGCCAGACCCACTGCTGACTACTTCTGGGGCACAGTGTGGTGTCAGAAAAGGTAGGCACTAGCCTGCCATAGCTGGGCAGCACCGCCAACAGGACTTTTAACATCCTTGTTGGCAGTGCTGACCACAGCAAGGCGATCCAGGGGCTGACATGCTGCAACACAGTACTGGGTCACGACCTACAAATTGAAAAACACTGCCCTAGATGGAAGTTCAACTCCACCAGAGAGGTCCTTTGGGGCCATCTGCCTGTCCCAAGTCAGGATAAAGGAGGAGGGTTGGGCGTGGGGCTAGCAACTCCACCCCGTAAAAAATCAACCTGCTACAGAAACGCCAACAACAGAGACAACAGAGACTTTTACCCTGGAAAAAGAAGGGTCTTCAACTCGAAGATGCATGACGCTGGGTGGTGAAAGCCGTGAGGAAGCCACTAAGCTGATTACCCTTCTTGCAACCAGGAGATTCGAAGATGCTGTAAGGATCTGGACATGTGCCACCTCATTCCATCAGTGCTACTCTGTGGCCTGCTTGGACAAATAGAGAGCCTACTCCCTGTGTGTGGGGTGCGTCATCTCTTCATGTCCTGAATAAGCAACAAGCGACTCGCTGTCAAACCAGCGTCTCTGTCAGCTTGCGTCCACATTTGTTTCGCTAATGCTAATAGGGTCAGGTGGTTGCTCCCATCCTCTGCTGCAACCTGGCACCGTCTTTCTGACTTCGTACATGGTCTCACGTCCATGTGCCTATGGGAGAGC
>NC_133769.1:62761196-62785443 GCF_003597395.2 Chelonoidis abingdonii | reverse complement strand
TCCAAGAAACACCTGGCGACGCGACCTTCAGGCTGATAGCAAAAAAATGGGCTATACCTGGAACCAGCTAGAGCAAATGGCCCAGGATAGAAGACTCTGGAGATCTGTGGTTGGCAGCCCATACCCCGATTGGGGTGACGGGCATGAGTGAGTGAGTGAGATGGAAGTTCAGTTTAAAAATCAATGGTATGATACAGTCCTTAGTTTGGTTAAACACACTGAAGTCTGGATACTTTCCAAAAGATTTCCAGCACAATTTTCAAGAGATCTGGATGATGGGCATTCTCCTGAGATATTCAATACTTTTCATTTCTGGTCAGGTGAGAAATACTTTGGGAATAGTTTCCTATGTGATAGACTGGCATGTCTTCTTTCAGCACTAACCATAAAAAGAATTACTGAGAAGCATGGAATTTAGAAATCAAACTCAAAGCTTTGACCTGATGCCTCTTGCATTGTGACATGAAGCTTACTGAATTTATGCTCTTATGAGCCATGATCTAATCATGAATGCTCCTATAGAGAACACCCTTTTGCCAGTCCTGGGATGTACAACTCCAGGAAAGAACCATTGTGGCACTCTGTACCTCAAGGCAGCACCCTTAAACCCCCATATTCACCAGTGTCATGTAATTATGATATGTTTTATACAAAGTATGCCTCGTGAGGTATCATCTTAAAAGTCTTGATCTGTTGAACATTAATATCATGTTGGATTGTATGTGCTATCATTGAATGTGAAGTTTTATGAAGTTTTGCTATGTGTGTGTTACTGAAATATGTTGTGAGGTTGGAAACACCTACAACCAGCCTTTCAGATACTACAATGGAGTAGCCAGACATGCTGATGGCCTATTAAAGGGGAATTCTCTTGCCCAAAGGCCATCCCAGAAGACTTTTCAGAAAGAGCATGTAGACAATGGAGGCTGCTTGACCAATGGGGGTGGACCTCCATGTCACAAGCATAGATTGTTCCAGCAAGCTGGAAGAAACTATAAAGAGGGGAAGTGACATCATGACTTGGCCTCATTCCCCCCACAACTCAACCCCTGGAAACAGATCTGGAGGACAAAGACTTTGAACTGGGGACAGGTGGGCCCAGGTTGAAGCAGAGTTCTAGCCGATGTATCAAAGATCTGTGACCTGTTATACCATCTATTAGGGTGAGACACTGCTTGATTCAAATCCTGTTCAGTTTATAGAACTCAGATTGTGAATTTACTTTTATTTATTAGCTAACCAAATTTGACTTCTATGCTTACTACTTATAATCGCTAAAAATCTACCTTCTGTAGTTAATAAATCTGTTTTCCATTTTACCGAAAACAGTGTGCTTTGGTTAAAGTGGTTGGGTAATATCAGCTCAGTTTACAAAGGCGAGTGTGTGTCCTCTCCATATTGACTGGGTAATAAACTTACACTGGTCAGGCTGCTAACAAGGACAATATTGTATATTCCAAGGGTGCTAGTCTGGGGAACTGTGGGGGATTGGCTGGAGCCTCTCTATTGTTGGTGGCTGAGAGAAGCATTCATGTAACTCAGTTGGGCGTGTCCCTGCCTGTGGAGGTCTATGTCAGTGGAGTACCTGCCAGAGGCTTGTCACTTGTCACAGCATCACAGTGTGAGAGAGATACCCCAACTTGGTGAGACAGAGGACTCAGCAGTCCCACAGTTCAGGCTGCACCTCAGGAACCCCATCACAATTATCATGCTAGGAGAGAGTGGGAGAGGTGAGCACTTAGAGAGCTGGGTCCCAAGCCATTTAAAGCTCATACATTATGAACAACACCTTGAGCTGCATGTAGAGGTGTACAAGATTATGGAAAACTGGAGTTATGGACATAAAGCAATTTGGATCTCTCCTCATGAGAGGAAGAAGATGAAGAATCAGGAATAGGGGATGGGTTCGAAGAGCCATGGAAGAATGGATGGGGAGAGGATAAGGAAAGGATTGGGGGTACACATACTGGAGTTTTGAGCGTTAGAAGGATATGGGGACAGCACCTGAGAGAAGTTTCAGTACAATATGTAATTAAATTGTTGACTCAGATTTATTAATACACACACCAAAAAGGCACCTAGGCATCACAGCTGATTATTTAAAAGCACAACCAAACATGAAGACAAAACCTAAATAGCCTTTATCATACACCACAGAAACTAATTAAAGAAAATATTAGGCAAATACCCCCCCACCCTCCCTAAAAATGACCCTTAAAACAATATTCTTCATCCCAGAAGTCCCACAACAAAAAGTGTCCTGAAGATGAACATACTGCGGCTTTTTTTTTCAGAATGGGAAAGTCCTGCCAGCATCTCCCTGGAAATTCTAGCTCAAGCATCTTTACTGACATGGGCTGCAGGTGAAGCTTCTCCTTGGGGAGGCTAGCCCCATACCCTGTTTCATCCAGTTGAGGCCATGACTTCTAGCCAAGGCCACACCCCTGCTTGCTGTTCTCAGCCCCCCACATCCCCCCATGGCAAAGAGCTTAGTTAGGGTCACAGGAGGGGGGTGAGAACTTGATCCCAGCTGGGGTTGAACTCTCAGCCTCAGCTGGGATCATGAAGGAGCTCTCAGTCGTGGCTGGAGATCTGAGGCTGGAGCCCCTCCCCCATTCTGTCCTTCCACCTGCGCCCCCCCAAGGCCACACCCCATTCTATCCCTTCCCCAGTGGCCCCACCCCATTACACTCCCACTCTGCCTCTTCCACCTCGAGGCCCCACTCCTTACTTGCTCTTCTCCCTCCCCATCCCCCCTCTGTGACCCTGAGACCAGAAAAAATCTGTGCCCCCACCCTGGCCCCTGGGCCATGACAGGGGGAGATTTTTCTGGGGACTCCAAATCCACCACTACCCTCCTCCTCCTGGTGGCACAAGGTTTGGGAAGGCTTATCTTCTCACAGCCTTCATTACGTGCCGCTCATGTCTACTGGCCTTAAATTATGGCAGTAATGAATGGGGAAATAAATATCTCATAAGTAGAGAGACAAGGTGCTCAGAACATCACTTGCCTAGATCTGAAGAAGAGCTCTATGTGACTCAAAAGCTTGTCTCTCTTTCATCAACAGAAGTTAGTTCAATCAAAGATATTACCTCACCCACTTTGTCTCTCTAATATCCTGGGACCAACATGGATACAACTACACTGCATACAACAATGGAAAATATTGTTAGCAGGCAGGTCCCAGGCTATTTAGCACTTTTTAGGTCAAAGCCAACACTGGCTTAAACTCCAACTAAAAGGCAACCAGTGCAGATCCCAGAGCACCATTGATCTATTTGAGATCCCATGGTTTTGAGTGGGTGGTAAGTGAGGATAAAAGGGAAGAATTGGAGGCACCTGTGCTCTGCAGGGTCATAGAGTCTGATGTTTTTTTAAGCACAACTTTGAAATCAATTTGCTGACTTTCAAACTTTTTTTAACTACAACGTTCTATTAAAGTTTTTCCTATAAGTTATTGACATGTATTTACCACCTTAACTCCAGTTTAATTTTGTTTTCTGGGAATATTCCAGTACTTCAGTTTAAAATACAAACACGTGGGGAATATTAATTGCCATATAACCATAATGTTGGGTTAAGCCACTGAATGAGGAAACTCCATATATTTCCCAGTTTCCATCAGACCTGATAAGTGGATTAAACATTTTCTGCTGATGTCTTTGCATATACTTTGGTTTTTAGAGTCTCGTAAAATACCACATATTCATCAGTATATATAGATTTACAAATCTTCATAAATTCTAGTTGTGAGCATGTAATCAGGCTTTCATGAGCAAGCACAAATGAGATTTTACATCTAACTCCAACTAAAATAATGTAAGTAATATTCACATCTGAGCATGTATCTATATCCTGCTGCACATTCTTCTTTTGAATATAAAGCAAATTTCAGCCATTCAACTTTAAGAAACAAATCAGTTGCAAAATCATGCTATCAGCTAATACGTATATATTTTTACAAAACAAGTAAAAATAAATTCTGATTCAATATGTAGACTTCTTGACTCTTAAATGGGAAAATTATTTACTTTCTATTTCTATCCTTGCCTGGATTTTCACTTGATTCTTCTCTGGCTGGCAGGGTGGGCAGACTTTTCAAGGGAAGAAAGGAACAATTCTCACCTGTGTATGTGTCAAAATGGATAAAAGGGTTACAGAAAGATGGTTTAGGAGAGGGTCAGGGAGCTGTACAGAGGCAGCTTTTGGCAGCTGAGGACTCTTTCCATCCTCTCCCCCTCACGTGCCTCACTGAAAGGCAGACTCAGCTCTACATGCAGGGGAGGTCTGGCTCCATAGCTCAGACATTAGTGGGCTAATCTGGTGGTCTTGTTTGTATGTATGAGACCAGTGAGTCAATATGTAAGAGGACTGATGCAAGCTGGTTCTTAAGATGCCTGTATACTCAGCTACTATGCTGTCCTTTTCACCAGCCCTGGTGACTAGATGCTTTCTGAGGTAGACAGACTGCAGGCAGTGCAAAACTGAGGCAAAACGTTGTTTTTAGTAAAATTGACAAGGATGCTGAGATAGGTCAAAACCCTTCTTCTTCCTGGGGACTGATTTGATCAATAGAGGAATTAAAAATACCATACGATTCTGCTAAAGCCTTCTCTTTATGCTTGGTCACTACTAGACTTCTTACCTCAGGACTGCTTAGCCTAGATATCTGCTCTCCAGACAGCCATTTATACTTCTGTTTTATCTCACACTGGCGTGGACCAGGTTCTTCCCAAAGGTTCGTGGTTTTATTCCAGACTCTGACTCTGACCTATTGCAACACTGTCATACTTAAGGGTAGGGAAAGGGAGGAGTTTTCCCAAAGTCCATGGTTGGGAAAGTCACAGTCCCAAGCAAAATGTTGTAAAAAGGAGCCATAGACCCAGCTTCACTATAAAGCTTTAGTTTCCACTCCTTTTCAGGGAAGACAGTTCATCCCTTGAGACGGTAAACATACGGCATCTAAAGGGAATAATTCATAACAAATGTGCCAGTCAGTGAAGTCTGCTCCCTTGGCCTCCCAAGGATACTTAAGGATGTTCTTGGATGTTTCTAATAGTTCTTCTCCTTACTTTTCTCTTTAAAAAGTCTCACTATTATGGGAGCCCCCAGAGGTATATGATAAATACAGAAAAAAATGATTTCCAACTTCCTCCTACCCCACTCTTCTCTAGACTTGCCCTTTCCAGAAATCATGGAAATGGAATAGTGAAAATGTTGATGAAAAATGGAAATATTTTTGCTAGATTTTTTGAGCAAAATTTCTCCCATTCTCAATATAAAGTTATCCTTTCTAGCAGTCTAAAACTCTCAACACATTGCACATTCCTCAGCTCACACAGAGGAAATATCACAAAAAACATCCTGCTTGATTAAACTGAGAGGAACACTGGTCACAGTAGATGATCAGCTTGATAATAAAATCTAGAAGTTTTATCAAAGCAGGATGGACTATTCAGCAGATTATCAGGAGATGGCAATAGTTGAAGCCTTATCAAAGACTCTGGATTTGTATCTGGAGCTTTTTTCTTAAACTGTCACCAGCGGGAACACTAAAGCTGGATGTATTAGCCAGCTCTCAAAATCAGCACTCTTGAAATTCTTCATAATCCCATGCATTCTCTACCCTGTGACCATGCCCAATTCCCGTGTGGCTTATTTTATACCCTCTTTTCAGTTGCTTTTCCTCTTATGCATTTCTCATCTTCTAGGCCTGATTCTCTGTAGCCTTGCAGTTTAATTAATCATTTACACTAATGGTACCAAAAAGCATGGAAATATTTTGCATCCACTTTGCACTGATGTAAATGATTACAAAAGTCGCAGAGCAATAAATTTCAGGCCTATTGTCTTCTCAGTATGTAAATTACACGTATCTTACACACCACAGGATGCCAGGTTGATGCAAATGGCACTACTTTATTCTTTTTTTTTTTACTAACGTACACCCAAAGTGTAATCTACATCACTGGATAAGTCACTGATTAATTTGACTTGTATTTTACAGGTGCTTTAGTATTTGTTTAATGCATTTGGCTATATATAAAGTACCTTTATACATAGGAAGGGTAACCTAAACTTGTGGCATGATAAACTCTTTGACTGTCACTTGAAGGCTCTTAAATATATAAGGATGAACATCACCTCTGCACAAAGCCTACGTGCCACTTAAGTCACACTTAGGTTCTATTTTGAGTGTTTACATGAGATTTTACTGTTCAATATACCTTGTGCTGGCCCCTCTGCACCGTGGTAAATTTAAACCTATTGGGCAGACCCTCAGCTGGTGTAAATCATTATAACTCCATTGCAGTCAGTTTACACCAACTGAAGATTTGGCCAGAAGTGAACAGGACTCTGATGTAGAAATAGAATATATTATTGTTCCCTTTAAATAAAAAAGGTACCAGTAATCCATGTTGTTCTTTTCCTCTCACTTGCAAATTTCTCTTTTCAATCACCATTTTAATCTTCCCTCTTGTGCTAAGCGATGATGCTGTACATGAGCAGCACTTAAAAAAGACTGCACATGACTGAATAATAAGGTATAAAAAGTAGATGTTTGAAGGAATGACCTTTTTACCTTCTTAAAAAATACTAGCTGTGCTAATATAATCTTAAAAGAACTTGAACAGTAAAATAGTCTATTGTTAAAAATCGTAACATGATATTTCTGCTGAACTGAATGTTTAGGACTCATTTTATATGTTTAATACACACACACTCACACACTTACCTGTCCTGATCTTTTATCATCCCTAAAAGGAATACATAGTTCATGAATGATCTAACTCTGAAGACACTGAAACAGCTTTCTACTGAAGGTTTCTAAGAGTTCAAAGGATGCAAACCAGATAACAATATTTAAATTTCATAATACCTAGATATTTCCATTTCATAATACCTAGAGGTAATGGTAGAGGCAGATCAGCTTTAAGGCCACAGAATAGAATAAAGGAAGATTTATTTGCCATAAAATCTATATCCTGCAGAGCTCTCAGGTAGAATAATATTTATGAGTCCGAATATATTAGGTGTACTCCATTAATTTATAAGAAAAGAGAATCTAGGACACTATAATCCCTGCTTTCTTCTCTCTGTTTTGTCATTTTTTGTACTAAGAACAAATATATTTCCCTTAGACAGATTTCCCACAAACAGGTAATGCTCGTTCTGAAAGAAGAAAAATGTTTTGTAACTTAGCTTAACTTAACTGGATGATAGCTAATCTTACTTCAAAGACGATAACACTAGCTGGTACAGGTATCAAGCTGCTACCAATGACCTTCAGTTCTACACAGAGGTCATCTTCAAATCTTTCCTATGTATACGCTTGCTGAAGAAGTGACATTCATTCTAATAAGTAAATACATTTGTTTTTTAGCTATCTTCTCAATACTTACTTCTTATTAGTTTGACTTCTCATTGATATATTTTTTGGTGGAACTAAAACCCTTTCATCCTCATATTGTGTTTAGTGTACTGCCCACTTGTGCTTTGAATTTTCTTCTGTCTTGACATCTATATTGAACTACACTAGAGGTTGCTTATTATAATAACAGTATTTAAAACATATGTTAGCAATGAATACTTCATACATCATACGTGATCCCTTTGAAACCATGCATTTGAAACTAGTCAATTTGAACAATGTGACACTTTTGTACATAACATAAAATTCATGAAAGAAATTGAAAATAAGCACAATAGTTTTATTTTAGCTTGCAGTAATATACTGTTATAGATGGCAGCCTGCCAAGTCAGATGATATAAACACAAGTACAAGATTGGCCATATGGTTGGAAAGTCAGTGTAGCTCTTTTCTGTCTGGATTTAGACTTATTTTTGTTTTCTACCAGACTGGAAATGTCTGAAGAACTCTACAATCTTTAAAAAAAAAAAACATCCTCTAATGTTAATTGAGTATTTTACTACCTACAAAATCTATTTGCATGTGATGAGTTGATTTGTTTGGACAAAGGGCCCTAGGTTAGTTTGCTAAAACCAAAACTTTACTTTTCTCTTTATAAGCTATGTGCTCAACAACAAATGCTTTTTTGTAATTTCCTGCCACTGCCTGCAAAATGGCTTCTGTGGCATCAGGTGAAACGTAAAATTTTTAGTCTGATCACATTTAAAACTTTTTCAAAACCTTGGACAATGCCTTAAAATCTATTTTATTTTTGGTAGGTCTAAATGGGACTGATGGGCTTTGTGAGTTGATACGATTTCTATTTCCAAAGGCTTTTGATCACTTCTGTAGGGTTAGGGGGAGGGGTAGGACTGGGGGGCAACACAGCATGGAGGAAGAAAACTCAAAAAAGGATACATGAAATTTAAAACTTGTCACAATTTGCAGTATGTATATCTACATATTCTCTCTCCCTTCAAAAAAAAAAAAAAAAAAAGGTAATGTTGATTTAAGGTTGCTAAACTGCATAGCTCATTAACACAAAGCATATAAAGCAAGGAAAAAGCAGTTAAGTCTTTCAATATCCCACCTGCACTTTATGCATCAGTTCCTCATCTTAAGCTAAACTACCACACTTTCATCACCCATAGCCCACATACCTCCCTCTTCAGCCTGACCAACTTTTGAACTCTAACCATGTTTACTGGTTATTCGTTCATGAGTTCTGTTGATTAATATAGGGTTGGTTTGCTTTCATGTATTACACTGTACATGGTTCTTTTTATTTATAATAATAACAGTAATGCAATTATTATTATTATGATTATTATTTATTATATTTTTACTGCAGTAACTCCTAGGTGTCCCAATCACAGAGCAGAACCCCAAAACACTAGACACTTGGCAGGAGGATGTGGTTGCTAGTAGTTGTAGCAGGTAACAGGCCAAGTGGTTAGAACAGGCATCAGTAGCCAAGAATGAAAGCCCAGGGTCTGAGCTGGAGTCAGAGGCCAGGTGCCATAGCTGATTGTGAGAGCCAAAGTCAGGAACCACAGCCAAAGGTCAGAGCTGGGTTACCTGGAGTAAGGCAAGGCAGGGGTAAAGCTGGGTCTAAGGAAGAAGCAGGGCTGGAGCAAGGCTGCATGCAGGGCAAGGTCTAGGCTGGAGCAAGGTGGGAGCAATGCAGAAGCAGGGCTTGGAACAAGACAAACACAGGTAGGAATCATAAACTGCAGGTATATGTGATGAGCAGCCAGAGAACTGCTGTTGGGCTTAAAAGCAAGCCTGGTAGCTTCTTCAGCCAACCAGGAGAGGTGATCCATCAGGCAGTTTGACTGATGTGGTTTAGCTGTGCTCATTAGGCTGTAAGGAGACAGCAGGAGCAGCTGCAGGGCCTTGTTCCTAACAGTACCCCCTCCCTTTGAGAGTGCCTTGCAGGCACCCCCAGGCGTGGCTCTGAGGGTAGTTTCTGGGAGAAGCTCACAGCAGACCTGGGGTGTGGATGTGTTCTACTAGTTCCCAGAACCATTTGTAAGAGCTGTAACCCTCCCAGTCCACCAAGCACTGGAGTTGTCCCCTAACACATTGGGAATAAAGGCTTTGTTTCATTATGCACTCATCCTACCCTTGGATTGTTATATGTGGAGGCAGAAGGCTGGAATGGTGCAGGAAGGGGTTTTTGTATATGGGTTCAGGAGGGACACATCAAATATGGAATGAATCTTCAGAGACTTGGGTAATTGTCATTTGAACATTACAGGTTGATCCACACCTTACTCTAGAAAGCACCCAGACATTGGTGGTCCAGCTTGGCCAAGGGATGAGTCAATTTAAAATTGCAGGTGGACAAGGTTGGGAGTGGCCTGGCATTCCTGGTCAGTGTGATGTTAAATACCTCCTTAGTTATTCGTAATTTTTCCCTGAGCTCTTGGCAGAGATGGATAGCTAGATCTGCGACAACAGGTACCGGGAACTTCATGAAGACATCCAAATGAAAGTCATGATCAAACCCCTAGTGTACAAAAAGGGGTTTTCCTGGGTGAAGACATTATATATATGTAAGCTTGGCATATGGAAGCAGAGACAACGAGTCCTCCTGATCATAATTCAAGAAGCAGTGAAGCTATTGCTCAAGAATCTGGTTGACCTGCTCCATCTGTCCAATGATGTGTGGATAGTAGGTGGATCAGAGGAGGGCTCAATCCCCAGAAGCCTTAGAAATTCCCACCAGAACTGAAAAAAACATATTGAAACCATGATCTAATATGATGACTGATGGTAATCCATGGAGACAAAAGATGTTCTCCAGAAAGAGGCAAGTTTTTTCAGGGGTGATAGAGATGGCAAGACAGGAAGCAATGGGAGGCTTCTTTGTTAAGAGATCAACCACAGCTAGGATCACTGTATGCATCTAGGAATGCGGCAGCTCCACAATGAAGTCATAGGATATGGTAGCTGATAGCTGAGATGGAATGGCCACAGACTGGAGAAAACTGAGTAGTTCTGAGGATGGACAGTTTTCCAGATGCAAAGATCACAGGATTTTATGTAGTTCTTGATGTATGTGTGCAAGCGTGGCCACCAGAAACTCCTTGCAAGTAGATTCCAGGTCTTGAGATGGCCAAAGTGCCCCACAAGGGACATGTCATGAGATAACTTCAGAATTTGAAGTTTTAGTGATGTAGATATGGCCCTGGTGGTAGAGATTTCCATCTTGGAACTTGAAGTTGGGGGACAGGCAAGGCACCAGCATTACCCAGGGTCCGGCGGATCTGAGCACTGAAGGGGTCGCTGGTCAACAAGGAGTAAATTGACAAGAGTAGACTGTTGTCTACTGTGCCATAAATAAAACTGACTGCCTTGAAAATTGTGGAAGGAGTCTTCCCACCATGTTTCCAGTACTCATCCTTATGGGACAGGGCATCAGCCTTCCCATTTCTTGCTCTTGAGTAATAGGTGACTATGAAGTCAAATCAGGCAAGAAGAGGATCAGTAGACCTGATGTCTGGCCATTCAGAGGTACTCCAGGTTCTTGTGATCTATGAGAACTTGGATGGGAAACATGTCTCCCTACAGATGATGACACCATTCCTCGAGTGCTGCCTTGTTGGCTAAGAGCTCCTTGTCCCATTTATCATAATTCTTTTCTGCAGGGGCTAGCTTGCAAGATTGAAAGGCACAGTGGTGAAGTCAACCATTAGGATCTGTTGGCTGGGACAGCACTGCACTTAATGTGAAACTAGATCTGTTGGCTTCCTCTATAAATTGATTTGCAGGATCTGGTTGGACCAGGATGGGTGTTGTGATGAAGTTCTATGTTAGCCAACTGATGGCAGTTTGAGCTTCCGAGGACCAGGTAAACTGGATTTCCTTTCACAGAAGTGCAGTCAGAGAGACTATTAGACTTGAAAACCCCTCAATGAACTGCCTGTATAAGTTAATGAAGTCTAAGAATTGATGTGCCCTGAGGACGTTCTTTGGCACAGACTAGTTGGATATGGCTGCAACCTTGCATGGGTCCATGGTTAGCTTGTTGGGATAATATAGCTAATGAATTATATCATATCCTGGTAAAACTCACAATTTTGGGGCTTCACTCATAGATGGTGTTAGGGAAGTCTTTCTGACACTGCATATGTGGTGATCATGAAGACCCTGATAATCAAAAAAGATGCAGATATTATCAAGATGAATGCCTACATGGCAGTCTAGCAGATCCCTGAAGATATCATTCATGAAGTGCTGGAAAGTCACTGGGCCGAAAGGCATGATCAAATATTCAAAGTGTCTGTGCTGTGTGCAATCATTTCCCTTTCCAATCTGAACCAAGCTATAGATCCTGCAAAGGTCCAGTGTAGTAAAAACCTTAGTGCAGTGGAGTCTTTCAAAGAGTTCATTAAGGAGAGGGAGGGGATATCCATTTTTAATTGTAACCCTGTTTAACACCTGATGGTCAACACAAGGCCTTAGAGAGCCATCCTTTTTCTTTACTACAGAAAATCAGAACCCCATGGAAAGATTAATAAACTCTTTTGTAGGCTTTCCTGCAGGTAGTCATGGAGACCTTGCAGTTCGGGGAGTAGATGTAGCTGAAAGGGGCTTCTGCACCAGGCTGAAGGTCAATGGGACAGTTGTAACTGCGATGGGGTGGCAGATGTTTGCATTTATTTTTGAGACACACAGCAACAAAGTCCTTGCATTTTGGAGGTTGCATAGAGGCAGTGGAAGGGGCCATGGAGGGTGCCGAGATTCCCTGCTCAGACTCGAATCTTGGGGAAGTCAAACAAAACTGTAGAAGGCTCCTGGTCCGTGGTCCCCATAGTCAGGTTTCAGGAGCAAAATAATTGGAAATACAGGGAGTTGAACTGTACTGTGCCTGCCCACCAATAAATGCATGGGTGGTGAGCCAGGGAATGACAAGAACTGGAAAGGGTGGTGCTCAAATAAGGTATAATTGAAGGGTTTCTCAATGACCTTCAAGGGTAACAACTTTAATGGGGATGGTCTGGTAAGTAACTGGGCCTGACAAAAGGAGCAAGGTGTCAATAGACTTTATCAAGAAGAGTTCTTGCATTGGGTGGGGATCGTATGTACCTGCACACAGTCCAAGTCCAAGAAGTTGCTGGAAGCATATGAATGCCTCAAGGCTGAACTTGGACATGGTGGGGTGCCAGATTTGTAGGGAAAATCAGAGGTGTGTCAGGTCCAAACTTAGTTGTTCCCAAGGTACCAGCAGATAGATACTGATGTTGGGTGCTGAAGAGAGGGAGAGAGTGCTACTCTAGCCCAGACCCTCTATCGGGGCTGGAGACTTGGCATTTCCCTACTGGGAAGCAAATCGGATCTTGGCAGGGCAAATTGATGCGATGTGTCTTGGTTCCCCACAGTATAGTCATAGACCCAATGCCCAGTGCTGATAGATGACCTGTGCTCCCCATACTGGGGGAGGGAGCACAATCTAAAGAAGAGGACACCTGATGCCCCACGTGCCTCCTTTGCCTATGACCCCCTCAACCCTGTCCCCACTCTGAGGCCCCCATACTCTCCCTGCCCCATGTTACCTGAGTGGGGGGGTCTCTGTGCTTCTCTCCCTGCACCTCCTTCCTCCTCCCACCCACATTCGTCCACTCTCCCTGGCAGCAGGATGGGGAGTGGGACAGAGCTGCTTCTCCAGCATCCCTGCCGCAACACCTGAAGGGCAGTTCTACGTTCATTATTCAGATCACTGATGCTCACAGTCAGGGTTTAAATAAAGTTCTCAAGCTAGCGCAGGAGTGGGCTTGCTTTTGCTAGGAGCCGGATCCAAACCAGAGCCTCCCCAGTAAGCAGGCTGATAGTTCCATTCTGAATTGGTCTGTGGGGAATGACTGCGGGTGTCCAAGAAACTGATTTAGAAACCCTCAAAATTTATCATGATCACTGTTAAACGTGTCAGGCAGGGGAATCTTTGGCTTGCGGGCACCAGGAGTCAGAGTTTGAGATGGCGCTACCTGTCCTTGCAATGCTGCATTCTGCACCTCCAACCAGTTGCCTGGACCAGCAGGGTCTGTAATGCACCCAGTGTTTGTGGCAGGAAAATAGTGCAGTGGAGAACGCTCTTTTTTGGGGGTTGTAGATGCTCAAACTGTCAAGAGCAGGATGTGGGCAGTTGTGCTTAGTAACTGGAACAGGCATCAGGCCCAGTTGTTATAGCAGGCACTGGTAGCCAGGAATCAGAGCCAGAACCAGAGGCCATGTGTTAGAGCCAAGGATCAGAGCCAGATTCAGGTGCTTGGAGCTGGAACCCATGGTCAGAACCAGAGCTCAGAAGTCAGACATCAGAGCCAAGGGTCAGAACCAAAGTCAGAGATCATGAATTGGAGCTAAGAGTCAGAACCAGTTTACCTGGAGTGAGGCAACACAGGGGCAAGGCTAGGTCTAAGGCAGAAGCAGGTGCCAGATGTTGAAATGGATCTTTAATGGTGCACAGCTGGGCAGATTGTTACCAGTACCAGTAAAAATTTGGAAACAATATGCTTAATGTATAGTCATTTCTTTGAGAAAGAATCACACAAGCAGTAAAGTTACATAATACACATCTCCCTAATAAGCCTCAATTACCCAAGCATAAACCCTCAGTAACTATGATGGCCTTACACAATATCCTGATTGGCAGACAAAGCGGGTACAGCTACCAGTCCTAGATGGGGACTTCTTTTCTTCTCTTTTTTCCCCTGTCAGGTAGTAGGTCTATCAAATGTCCCCAGAAGCATGGTCTTGGTTACCCTGATGTCTTCTGGTCTTTTGATAGCCAGCCTCTACCAAGCCCACGGATCACATGATTTTATGTCTTCTATACTTTGGTGAGCTGTCCCTTGGCTGATATATTCCAAAGTTCGATGTTGAAACATACATGCAGACTGAGCCTTTATTAACCATTCAAGTGCAATTTCAGAACTTCCAGTAAATTTCCACATTATCTATCTAATGCTGAGAGAATCCTGCTCCCAGAATCCTCTAGCAAATTCAGTCGTACCAACCCATACCAAACTTATGCTTACCACACTTATTCATATCAG
This sequence comes from Chelonoidis abingdonii, assembly GCF_003597395.2. Lineage (NCBI taxonomy): Eukaryota > Metazoa > Chordata > Testudines > Testudinidae > Chelonoidis > Chelonoidis abingdonii. Next base: position 62,770,973 of record NC_133769.1, on the reverse strand, counting down.
CTACAGTAATTCATAATAATTCAGCACCGTCCCAGCGCCGGACAGGGTCCAGGCTGGAGCAAGGTGGCACAACGCAAAAGTAGGGCTTGGCACAAGATAAGCACAGGAAAGAAGCATAACTGCAGGCATATGTGTTGTGCAGCCAGAAAATTGCTGCCACTGCTGAGCTTAAAAGCAAGCCTGCTACCTTCTTCAGCCAAAGGCAGGGAGATCTGTCAGGCTAATTAGGTTGTCAGGAGACTCAGCAGGCATATCTGCCTGGCTTTATTCCTGACAGTGCTGTACAAACACATAATGAAAAGACTGCCTCTTCCCCTAAGAGTTAACTGAATATGGGTTTGTACTGGTGTAGGTAAATTAGCAAGGTGTTATGTCAGATTGCAAATGGTAGCTGTGTGATGCTTTTTGGCAATGTTTATAAAAAAGCTACACAAATGGGTGAGCTATATTGCTAATGATTGCTTCATATATGATATTTTTATATCAAAATTACAGGATGGAAATCTGCATATTTGTGTTCACTGGGGAAGTAGAGATGTGGTCAGTAAAGACTGCTGGTTGGTTCAGAATGAGGCTGAACTTTGTGGGCTATGGGTTATATTTAGGTAGAAAAGCTTTGCTGGATGTCTTAATTGCTGTTTTCTTGTTTGCCATGGTGTGGATTTGTGTGCAAAGCACTCTGGAAACCTTAACTTAAAGTTAGTGCAGTTTTATACATGCACACACACATACACAGAGATATAGTAGAAGTTGTGAGTCCAGCCAAATATTTTTTTTAAACTGTGGGAATTTTTGCTGTCCCAGTTTTTAAGAAGCATATATCCATGTTGATTGTTATTTATATGGATAGCTATCAATGATATTTATTATCCCTTGTATGCCCTACTGTGGAGCTTTTTTCTTACAACAAGGTAGCACAGTGAATTCACAAAACAGAAGTATTAATTAATACAGTTTGTAACACTTCTTTGTAAAGCAGCAGGAGAAAACTGTATCAAGTGTAGTCAAAAATAGGCCCAATTCTGAGAGGAGCTGAATACTTTCATCTCCCATGTAAGGGTTATACGGCCTCAGAATCAGTTTGCTTTAGTTCCACTGACTTCAAAGGAGAAGTTCTGCTTAAAAACTGATGGCACAATAGTTTTTCTGGTCACATTTGCAATGAGTTAAGCAAGATCCTGCATACATTTGAGCACTTGCTTAACTTTACTCCTATGCAGGGCTGGTGCAACCATTTAAGTGACCTAAGAGGTCATCGAGGGCAGATTTGGGGGGCAGCATTTACTTTGGCAGCAACTGTGGCAGCCGCCAGCATTTAGGCAGAGGGAGCTTGGGCAGGGGATCGCGGGGAGGGCCGCCTGCAACAAGTAAGGGAGGGGGCGGCACTCAGGGGAACTCCCTGCCCCAGCTCACCCTGCCCCGCCTCCTCCCCGAGCACGCTGTGGCTGCTTCACTTCTCCCACCTCCTAGGCTTGCGGCGCTTAAGCTGATTGGTGCCGCAAGCCTGGGAGGCAGGAGAAGTGAAGCAGCGACGGCATGCTCGGGGAGGAGGCAGAGCAGGGGTGAGCTGCCGGAAGGGGGGCGCCTCAGGGTGGAGGGAGGAAGCTGCTGCGGGAGGGGGGTTAGGGACGGGGGAGGGCGCAAGGTGAAAGTTTCACCTGGGGTGTGAAACATCCTTGCACCGGCCCTGCTCGTATGATTATTTCCATTGATTTAAATAAGACTACTCACATGAGTAAAGACATACACATGATAAATGTGTGCAGGTTCTAATCCTTAGAGTAGGGGAAAATAGGTAGTAATGAGATGAAGCCAAAATATCTATGAAAGAAATCTATATAAATCAATATACTGCAACACAGGGCACATATTTTTCACAAAGGATCCTTCATGCTATTGAAATGAAGAGAGCTAGAAACAGAATCAGCACATGATATGTAAATTGAAAATACTCTTCTCAGAAAACCATAACATTTGGAAAACCAGCAGCTTGTAATTTAAGTGGTAAATGTGTCACTGTGAACATTAGCAAATTCACTGGCAAATGCAAGGTGCTTTGCAGAATTAATAAATGTTTCCATCAGAAGAAAAGACAGACTGAACTTTTCCTGCTTAGCATTTAACAGTGATTAATTCAATTCCCTTGGGGCGCATGTGCTTCCATGAATCTAAACTTAACATAGTTTTTTCATCTCTAAAATTTTCAAAGATCTCATCTAAACATTATTTCTAGTGACCTGAACAAGGAACCACTGGCACAAAAGATTGCTCCTTCCTCAAATGAGAAACCAAACTGGAACCACTAATTTGCTAATCTAAAATTAAAAACTATTATTTTAATGATAAACCTCATGAAATATATACTATTTTTAGGCTTCACAGGAGATTTCAGGAGGCATGACTCTAAATTTAGCAATGCCCCAAGTAAAACACGTAACAGTCCTCCTGCTGAGGCCCATTTCTTTGAAATATTATCTATTAATCTCAGTGAGTATTTCTTTTTCTTTCTATGTGGATGGTTGCAGGTGAAAGACTGAGTACAGTTTGGCAATATCTTTCCTTGTGCAGTTGTGCTGATAGGAGTATTGTATTTTTGAAAAGATTAACATGGACCCTATCTAATTTGTCTACTTCTGTGGAACTAAGAAAAATTGTTATTAACCTCATACTAAAGATTAGGCATATTAAGTAATCCAGTGTCATGGACAAATTTCCCACTGCTCCTAGCAATATTGTATTTATCTATAGCTAACCAGTATTTATAGTAGTTCTTCTGTCCTCAGAATAATCTCACTAGAAAACAGCTATGCACAGACTAAGACTATGCATTCACACTTTGTTTAAATGCATATTACTAAGAAAATAATCTTCTCGGTTTTAAACAATTTGCTGAAACACATTCACTGTAATGCCAAAGACTTTAGTAGAAGTCTTGATATTTGTTATGCTGATATTAAGAGCAATTGTCCTCATATGACAGTGGAGCTCCCAGTGATATCAATAAAAACATAAGAACTTAAGAATAGCCATATTGTTTTAAACCAATAGTCCGTCTAGCCAAGTATCCTGTCTTCCAACATTGGCTGGTGCTAGATCAGAGGTTGGCAACTTTTCATAAGTGGTGTGCCGAGTCTTCATTTATTCACTCTAATTTAAGGTTTTGTGTGCCAGTTATACATTTTAACATTTTTAGAAGGTCTCTTTCTATAAGTCTATAATATATAACTAAACTATTGTTGTATGTAAAGTAAATAAGGTTTTGAAAATGTTTAAGAAGCTTCATTTAAAATTAAATTAAAATGCAGAGCCCCCCGGACCGGTGGCCAGGACCCAAGCAGTGTGAGTGCTACTGAAAATCAGCTTGCGTGCCACCTTTGGCACCCATGCCATAGGTTGCTTACCCCTGTGCTAGATGCTGGAGATGGAGTGAACAGAACAGGGCAATTTATTAAGTGATCCAGTCCTGTCATCCAGTCCCAGCTTCTAGCAATAAGAGGTTTAGGGACACTCAGAGCATGGGATTGCATCTCTGGGTAATAGTCACTGATGGACCTATGCTCCATGAACTTATCTAATTCTTTTTTGAACCCAGTTATGATTTTGGCCATCACAACAATCCATGGTAATGAATTCCACAGGTTGATTCTGAACTGTGTGAAGTACTTCCTCTTGTTTGTTTTAAACCTGTTGCCTATTCATTTCATTAGATGATCCTGGTTCTTGTGTTATGTGAAAGCGTAAATAACACTTCCTTATTTACTTTCTCCACTCCGTTCATGATTTTTAGTCCTCTATTTTATCCCACAATACTATTATATTTTCCTCAGTAGGATCTGACTACCAATTTTTAAAGGATGTCTTTTTGCCTCTAACTGCCTCTTTTATTCTGCTATTTAACCATGGTGGCATTTTTTGGTCCTTTTACTATTTATTTTATTTTATTTTATTTGGGGGCATACATTTAATTTGAGCCTCTATTATGGTGTTTTTTAAAAGTTTCCATGGAGCTTGCAGGAAGTTCACTCTTGTAACTGCTCCTTTTAATTTCCATTTAACTAGACTCCTCCTTTTTGTGTAGTTCTCCTTTTTGAAGTTAAGAGCTACTGTTGTGGGTTTCTTTGGTATTTTCCCCACTACCAGGATGTTAAATTTAAGTACATTATGGTAGCTATTATAGTTGAACCAATCAGTATTCACCTATTGTGTGCCACTTAGGACTGAATCAAGAATTGCTTCTCCCCTTGTGGATTCCAGGACTAGCTGCTCCAAGAAGCACTTATTAATGGTGTCTAAAAATTTTATTTCTGCATCCTGTCCTCCTATCCCATATAGCCAGTCAAAATGGGGATATCTGACAACTCTCTTTATTATTGGGTTTTCTGTTCTGTTTCTCCAATTTCCCCAAGCATCCCAAGATCACTGTCACCATCTTGGTCAGGTGTTTGGTAGTATATTCCTATTGCTATCCTCTTATTATTCAAGCATGGAATCTCTATCCATAGAGATTAGGTGGTATTGTTTGATTTATTTAAGATTCTTATTATATTTGATTCTATGCTTTATTTCATAGTACCACTCCCCCACCAGCAAGACCTACTCTGTCATTCCTATGTATTTTGTACCCTGGCATTACTGTTTCCCATGGGTTATCATAATTCCACCACATTTCTGTGATGCCTGTTCTATCAATATCCTCATCAAGTTCACCCATCAATATTTAGACTTCTTGCATTTATATACAAGCACTTATAAAATGTGTCAATATTTAGTTGTCTGCCTTCATGTGATGTAATTGAATGCAACTCTTTTTCATGACAGTTTTTCTTCAGTTCCTACCTGTACTTTATCAACTTCTATCATCTCCTCTTTGCTAAGACGTAGAATATACTATGGAGATAGTGTTCTAGGATCATGGACAGTGTATGGTCTTACGAACAAAAGGAATTGCCAATCACACTCACTCTTACCTTTCAATCTCTAGAGTAGCTAGTCTGTAATCTCTAGAGTAGCTAGACCTCAAAATGCATGACAAATGGCCAGAATGTGCAATACTTGGCTTTTGCTATGCATCATGCCATGCTTGACAGATGATAATCACCTTTAACCATAAAACCTGTTTTTAAAGATGAAAAGTGCTCCATATGCAAATCAAATTGCAAAACCTGTCATTATTTTTGTTTTGCCTGTTAAAAGGCATAGTGGGGTGATATCTCTTCTTTCTTGTTTCAGATTTGTTTCGAAGAGGCAGAGAATATGATACTAAAAAAATGAAGATAAAGAGCTCTGAGGCTTATTTGCAAACATTTTGTCTCCTAGTTGGGACTTCTCTTAAATTCTGATCCTGCACCACTGAAATCAAAGGGAGTAGTGCCATTAACCTCAGGGGGTGAAAGATCAGCCCCTCAGGAGATGTCTATGCAGCAGGAGGGAGGTGTGATTCACAACGCAGGTAGACACACACACCCTAGCTCTGTTCAAGTTAGCATCTAAAAATAGCTGCATAGCCACAGCACACAGCCACCTGAAAACAATCCCACCTGATTCCCTGAGTACATACTGAGGCGGCTAGCCTGTGCCACTGTGGCCACACCGCTATTTTTAGATGCTAGCTCAAGCAGAACTAGAGCACATACATCTACCTGTATTAGGAATGCATTCCTAGCTGCTGTCTAGGACAGACACTTAGTCCTGGTCCACACTAGTCTACACGAGAATAGAGTAGCTGAAGATGACGTATTTAGGTCTACTTACCATGGCGTGTGCAGGGCGCTGAGTTGACTGCAGCTGCTCCCTCGTCGACTCCGCTTGCGCCTCTCATGGCCATGGAGTACTGGAGTCAACGGGAGAGCACTCGGGGATCAATTTTATCACGTCTACACTAGACGCGATAAATCAATCCCCAATAGATCGACCACTACCCGCCGATCCGGCGGGCAGTGTAGATGTACCCTTAGAGTCCTAGATATCTTCCTCCTTAGCCATTCTTCTGTCTTTGCTATTGTTCTTACTTTCAATATTATTTCTTAGCAATGCTAGATTTAAAGAAAAGAGTGATTAAAATTATAACAATTCTCTTTATTATAGTAAATTGAAATTCTGATTGTTGAAGTAACGTCTTTTACTCTTAAGCTTAGATCTGTCTGAATATTGCAAAAACAGTGTTTGCAACCATTTGTTTGAATTCTGAATGAGCTCCCTGTCTGCCTGTGTTCCATTTTATTAGCTATTGTCAAATGTTTCTATGAAGAGGTTTTTTATTCACATGTTTGGAGAATGACCACTCTTCATACAATACTTGTATACACTTGCTCACGTGCATGTAAGTGTGAACAAGAGAATTAGCTATTTGTTATTCCCTGTTTGTTATTCTCTGCTCATCATTCATTACTTCTTATTCTGTTTAAAAATCTTTGGTCATCCTGTTAGGTAGCAGAAACAATATTTTGTTATTTAGGTGAACAATCACATATCTGAGATAGCAAGTAGTCAAAGTGAACTGTTTATAAAGATTCCATACACACTATTTGGCAAATATTTATGAATACCAAACATATTACCTAAAACTAGGATAAGTTCACTAGCAATTTGCAAATAGAAAGGACTTAATTTGTCAGCTAATGTATTCATTATGAAGTAAACCAGCTCTAGTTAATATTGTCATTTGAATTTCTTTGACTGATGCAAATTTCCCATCATATTAGTTGTCTTATAATATTTCTTGTTTGCCTCTTGCCTCACGCTAGTATCTATTTATTTTTTCTATAAAAGGGTTTCATTCTACCCAATTAGAAACGATTTCTTACATACGCACACACATATATGTATATGACAATCTGTAATTTCAAAGAATTATAAAAGATAAATTGTAAGTGACTCCCTTCATCACTGTTGTACCTCCCTGTATTGAGACATGGCATTACAGGCACTCCATAGCTCTGTTTACAAAGTGTGGCAGCTGGTCCAGAGAAAGGCAGCATATTCCATAAACTTTGACATAAAGTCCTTAAATAGCTAAATAATAACCAACTCAGAATCTGACAATCTGTGTCCCTAAACAAACAAACAAAAACAAACATAAGGCAGGTGCTTTGTTGCAGCTCTTAAATCCAGGACCCAATCTGGACTTGGAGTTCTGTGTTACTCTAGGGAGCTTCACTTCTATCCAAGTCCCACTCCACACTACCCTCAGAACAATCAGGCAAGCCTTTTTAACTGACCTACTGGGTCCTTATTGGTTTGTTTCCCTTCCTGGCCCTTCTAAGGCCTCTGGAGGACTAGATTTTGCTGATAGCCTGGCATGAGAGGGTTTTCCTTAAGCAGGAGTGTCAGGGCACTGATGCCTCCAGCAGGGGTCAGAAAGGCCAGATAGACCCTGTCATATACATGTTACTTATTTATATACCTTGATCTCTCATTTATTTGCATCCTTCCTTTTCTTCCTCTTGTTTCTCCTATTCCCCCTTAAGGACTCGATCCTCGATCATGCAAATACTTAACTTGGTGCCATAGGAAGTCCCATTATCTCCATTAGCATCATGTCACTTGTGTAAAGTTAGGCTTGAACAAATGTGTTTGGAGGTTTGAAGCTTTAAACTCTCTCCTTCTATTTCCCATTACCCTAAGGACTGCCTTTAGTGGTTCTCTACTCAGGGTTTCCTCAGAAGGAGCAACATAGCAAAACTAATCTAATCCTCAAAGCTCCACACTGCAGTGCTTTCTTGGGTCAGGCGCAGCAGGGGCAGAGAGGCAATGTTCCATTGCTTGTGGGGGTGCACTCCATACAGAACAACCCCCAACATGGAAGATTACTCTTCTGCTGCCCTTCCACATAATGTCATCCTACAAGCCCCTTTAGAAGGTGTGGATCACATTCATTTCATTGTGCTGCTCCTATTGCTGTGTGCAGGAGCAACACAAGTGTAATTCTGATTTTAAAAATAATACAGCAATTCATGGGAAAAATTGAATTCTGAAGATTGCCAGCACAATTAAATCTCTCAGTTAAAGCTGGAGACCTGTGCCAATTAATATCAAGGGCTTTCAAGTGTCCTCTTGCCCAGGCCAAATATTTCAAATTGTGTAAGACATGGATGCCAGGTACCATAGACTGAGGGAGGCTGAGCCTCCCCAAGCAATCTGGCATGGTCCCACCCCCAGGAGTGCCTGTGAGTTCTCTCTCTTTCATGGCCCAGGCTGGTGCTGGGCTGCGGTCAGATGGCCTGCCACCAGGACTTGGGGAGGCTCAGGCAGGTACCTGCCTGGTGCTTTGGTTGGGGGCACTGCGGTGGCACTGCCTGCCCACTGCTCTGTGGTTGGGGTTGGGGGTGCTCGCACTCTGGGTTGGGGTCGGGGCCACTGTGAACACACTGCCCACTCTGTGCTCTGAGACTGGGGGCCCTGGGGCTGGGGTTGTTAGCCTGGCGTAGGTAGGGGGCAGCGGCTGTGGTGGGGCTCTAGGCTCCAGTGGGAGAGGGGGTAGAGGGAGAGGAGCAGGGCCTTGGGCAGAAGGGGAGGGGGAAGGAGCTAGCCTCCCCCACTGCTGGTTCACCCGCTGCCCATGGAGTAAGAATTAAATATACCCCTGAAGTTCAGCTGACTACAGGGACAGAGTCCAAGAGAGGAACAATACAAGCCAGACGACTAGGTAGAAAATGTGAAAAGAGCTGAATCAAAAACACTAGGGAGTTCACTGACACGAGAGTCAAGGGATCATGTGATGTGTATGATTGTGCCTCTAACCAATGCTTCATCCTGCATTTGTTGTTGCTTTCTTTCCAGTTAATCAGCTGAGATTTTAAGATTGTCTGCAGATCCTTTTTGGAGACTGATAGCTTTGTCTATATACGTGGGACATCTAAATATTGAAATTCAAATTGGAGTGGTGAATATTTGCTCTGTTAACTTAATATACTTATCCCTTGATTATTCTCAACTCTGTTTTTGGTATTTCATCCATATTCAACATTGAAGCCCAATACACACTTTCTGAACAACTTCACCATCAAAAGGATACGGGAATTTTTTTCATTGTTATCACGACACTAGTGTGTATGCAGAGATACTCACTAGTGCCATTCATTGGGTTAACAGACTGGGAACAAATCCAAGTCAGTTCTGGATATAATACACTGGTTATGTTCCTATATGGCCTATAAATTATACATTTGATTTAAAAACTATAGAATCATAGGACTGAAAGGAACCTTGAAAGGTCATCTAGTCCAGTAACCTTCACTCATGGCAGGACTAAGTATTAGACCATCCCTGACAGGTGTCTGTCTAACCTGCTCTTTTTTAAAAATCTCCATAGATGGAGATTCCACAACCTCCAGTGCTTAACTACCCTGACAGTTAAGGAAGTTTTCCTAATGTCTAACCTAAACTGTCCTTGCTGCAAATCCTATGTTTCTTCTTCTTCTTTGTAACAACTTTTTAAGCACTTGAATATTGTTATCATGTCCCCTCTCAGTCTTCTCTTCTTCAATTTTTTCAGTCTTCCCTCATAGGTCATGTTTTCTAGACCGTTAATCATTTTTGTTGCTCTTCTTTGGACTTCCTCCAATTTTTCCACATCTTTCCTGAACTGGACACTATATTCCAGCTAAGGCCTAATCAGCACAGAGCAGAGCATAAGAATTATTTCTTGTGTCTTGCTTGCAACACTCCTGCTAATACATCCCAGAATTATGTTTGCTGGTTTTGCAAGAGTGTTACACTGTTGACTCTATTTAGCTTGTGACTCCACCAATCCCTTTCTGCAGTATTCCTTCCTAGACA
>NC_133769.1:62694058-62759608 GCF_003597395.2 Chelonoidis abingdonii | reverse complement strand
ATAATTTTCCCATTTAATGATAATGTCGCAAAAAAGAAATTGGAACGTGCTTAACACTCTCTATACCAGTAGGAAGAATACTTATGAATATTAATGTCATCAATAAACTAAGGAAATATAATACATCCATAAAGATTGATTAGACATCATTTATTCTGACGTTTGAATCCAAGTTGCTTGTAATTGACAAGTAAATCGCTATTCTATTATATCTAAAATAAAATACTATGGGATATTTATTTACTGAAGACACAGTTATGCTTCGCGCGTGTCCTCGTATCGCTTTATAACTTAAATCACAATCGTTGTAGTGGACATGTCTTGTACCAATTCGACCAGATTAACTCTCTCCTTTACTGTTCGTAGTTATGTTCCTGAGAAAAATGTGCTTTTAAGTGACAATAATGGTTTGAAGACATCCCAGGTATTTCTCCATAAGAATGAATGTAAGCGGAGGGAACTATTTTTGCCCAGATGAAAGAATATCTTTATAATACTTGCGCAGAATAGTATAAGGACCTGGTCTACACTTCGCGTTTAACCGCAGTTTTGTGACGCAGTGTATAACTGATTTACCCGTGCAAGCCAGAGTTCCACACAACGAAAGGCCCGTTTTATACTCTGCATATAAAAGGCATCTTATGAACGTTTCTGTACATCCATACCCGATGAAGAGATGAGTACCGCTAATGCGAATAGAGTACTTGGGCCATGTCGAGGAATATAGGTTATTGTGTGGGCCGCGACAGGAAGAGTCGACGGATCTTTCCCCACTGTTTTTGCATTAGGATCTCAACCCAGAATTCCAGTGGGCGGGGGAAACTGCGGGAACTATGGGATAGCTACAGGATAGCTGCCCACAGTGCAATGCTCCGGAAATCAACGCTACCCTCGGTATATGGACACACACCACCGAATTAATGTGCTTAGTGTGGCCGCGTGCACTCGACTTTATACAATCTGTTTTACAAAACCGGTTTATGTAAAATCGGAATAATCCCGTAGTTAGACATACCCTAAGTATAAACAAACAATTTAATACTGGTACACAGTGATGATGATTGTGAAGCTTGGTTGAGGTGGAGGAGTCAGAGGGTGGAATATTTCCCTTGCTGCTAAATGATGAACTAGCAATTGGCTGAGCCCTCAAAGGTTAACTGTCTCACTTTGCAAGGCAGCAGGAATGGAGGGAGATAATGCGCATTTCCCTTAAGTACACTGCCTTGTTAATTAGGTCAGCTTGCTGAGACTGTAGCCCTGGTGTGTCCTCCCTGCTCTATGGAAGATGGGGTAAGCGGGGTGCAGGAGCAGGGGGACACCCTGACATTAGCCCCGCTCTTCCTTCCCTCCCCCTTGGCACAGCAAGCAGGAGTCTCGGGGAGCAGCTCCAAGGCAGAGGGCAGGAGCAGCACATGGCAGTGGTGGGAAGGACACAGCAGAACTGCAGGCAGCTGCTGCACAGGGAACTTAGGGGAGCGGGGAGCTGACCGGGGGAGCTGATAGAGGGCTGCCAGTCCACCCTTGTTCCAAGCCTCCAGCAGCTAGCTGCAAGGGGCTGCTCTTCCTGCAAGCAGTAGACAAAGCAGGCGGCTGCCAAACAATGTTAGAAGGGAGCATTACACAACTTTAAATGAGCATGTTCCCTAATTGATCTGCAATGTAACAATGAAAGAACATTAACCAGAATGACTTTAAGTGAGGAGTTACTGTACTTGAGTAAACTATGAAATAGCACTGCTGTCAGGATAAAACTAACTAACTAAAAACTAATCAATGTCAGACAGACTCAATACTGGCAGCTAAAGTGTGAAGTGGGTCAGGGAACAATGGTAATGAAAAACTGTTAATCTATGAGGACCCCTGTCTGTACAATGAAGATGGCAGCCTTTAAATTGCATAAAAACAAGATGCATGTTAAAATAAATGTTGGCTATAAGATTAATTGACTAACACTGCTATGTTTAGTATTTAGAGATGGGTGCTGAAGTACTGTAACTGTTAGCAGTGAATCACAGATTTGCCTCATTATTACAGAAAAGGTGCATAAAACTGTACATATGGTGATACAATGCCTAAATCTAAACAGCACACTTGGCAATTACAGTGTGAGCTTTTTAGAAGCTGTAGATGGTGTGAAATACTCTAACTAGCAAATGATCTTCTGGTGTGTCTCCTTTCAAACCTTCTAATATGAATGTAACTGATTCATAGCAGATTAAAAGATGTTCCCAACTAGATTATTTTAGTTTTTACTTGTATGAGTATAGAATTATTGGACTACTAGAATGCAGAACTGATGCCTACATCTGTATGCTTCTATTTGTGAAGTTAAAAAAAACAATGATTTGGAAAAAGAAGAAGAAAACTATCAGTAAGATCAAAATAAAGGATCAGTGCCACCTCCACTGAACTCAACAAAGCTATACCAATTAGCAAAAGCTGAGCATCTGGCCTATTGTCTTTGTACATACACACACTAGATTACAAATGCCAGGACGCTCTTGGCAGTGCAAACAGAGTAGACTATATGTGTTTGTTTCCACCCCCATGATTTTAAGCATGGAAATTCAGGCTAGTATATCAATGTGATTATGCCAGCATAATAGCTTGTGTTGTTCCTTGTGAACACTTAATAAATGGGCAAGATGACAAGACCATAAAACCACAAATAAGTTCTGCTATCGAACAACCCTAAGAATCTTTGTTAAAAATGAGACCTATGGGGATTGACAGGGTCCCTTTAATAATAGGATGACATCTAAAGGTTACACTGTTTGTTTTTCCTTATGGATCAAAAAGACTTGAAGCAATATAGCTGTTAAATACTTTGAAACACGGGAGATTTAAGATTGAAAGGAGCCAGAAGCCCTATACCAATTCATCCTCCTGAGTTGGCAGTAGTAATAACAACACTTAACACTTCTGTGGTGCATTGAATCTTAACATGCTTGAAATATATTTATTACACCTAGAACAGCTTCCCTCTTTCTGTTATCCAAGCGGTCTCACTGTCCTCCTTGAATTCCTTTTCAAAACGTATTTATTTCGTATAACTCTGCACCACTAACCTCTACTCCAGCTCAGAGCTGAGCAAAACATGGGGAGGTTCCATTTTGCAGGATTCAGAATGGAATACTTCCCCACTCTTTCATGAAAATTTCAAGAGTATTTTACACTGAATTTTTTATCAAAATCAAGTCACACTTTCTTACTGAACTAGGTTTTGCGAAAACAGAAACTTAGTTCTGCTCTCTTGCTCCTCTTCTTGTCTTCCTGCTCTTCTCTCCCCTCTTCTGTTGTCTATCTACATGCTGCAGTAATCATAGGCCTGGTCTACACTACACGTTTAAATCGATTTAAAGAGAGTTAAATCGATTTAACGCTGTACCCGTCCACACTACAACGTCCTTTATATCGATATAAAGGGCTCTTTAAATCGATTTCTGTACTCCTCCCCAACGAGAGGAGTAGCGCTAAAATCGATATTGCTACTTCTTAGGAATTAGTGTTAGTGTGGACGGAAATCGGATGTTATTGGCCCTCCGGGAGGTAAAATCCCACAGTGCACCACTGACCGCTCTGGAGCAGCAATCAGATCTGAGGCACTGGCCAGGTAAACAGGAAAAGCCCCACGAACTTTTGAATTCAATTTCCTGTTTGGCCAGCGTGGAGCTCTGATCAGCCAGGTGACCACGCAGAGCTCATCAGCACAGGTAACAATGCAGTCCTCCTGAGAATCAAAAAAGAGCACCAGCCTGGAGCCGCACAAGAGGTACTGATCTGATCGCTATATGGGAGAGGATCAGTGCTAACAGAACTCCGTCTGAAAAGACGAAATGAAAAAATTTGAAAGAATTTTCAAGTCTATTGATGGAAAAGGCCACAGCAGGGACTCAGTGCAGTGCAACGAGGTAAGTTAAGGAGCTCGACAGGCATACAGAAAACCAGAGAAGCAAACGGAAGGTCTGGGTCAGGGCCGAAACAGCCGCTTCTATGCTGAGCTGCATGCAATTTTAGGGGGTTGCGCAACCACCAGACCCCACCCTGGCCCATGGATTCAGAGGTCGGGTTGTAATATCAACCGTGGCTGAGGATCTGTGGAGGGGGGAACGATGAGTGAGGAAAGGAAAAGGAAGGAAGAGCGTCTGCTGAGAGCAGCCACACAGCACTTTTTGACCGAATTAGCCCCAAAGCCAGGAGCTTTTTGTGACCCTTGAGAACCTGTGACCGTAAAACCAGCCCTCGCCAAAGCCACAAAGCACCAGACAGTGAAGCCCATTGGAAGCGACCTGGTGAAAGTAGCGAAAATCCTTTGTAAAAATCTATGAATCGCTCTTGGAGGTACTCAAAAAGCTTTAGCAGAACATTTCTGAGCAAGGCGCCTATTTGGTCCCCATTGTATGACACTTTCCACGCCATTGCATGTACAAGTAATTAGAATCATAGCTTCACAAAGCACAGCCGCGTATGGCCCAGGTGACTGCTGGCATCCAGAACATTACGTTCTGCATCCTGTGGTGGTATTCTCAGGAGAGTATATCAGTGTCATTGTAAACCTGGTTGAAATTCAGCGGACCTTTAATTAGGGGGCAGACATGGCGATTCCCTACTCGTGGCAGCCGCTTATCCCTTCCTTGCTCTGTAGCAGAAGCGGGGGAGGGGAGGAACGATAGCGCTGAGTTTCTCAGCGTTTGGCGAGCAGGAATCTTCCCAGGCTACCAGCCACGATCATAACAGTGATCTTACATGATAGCAGCCATGGCGGTGGGGGAGGAGGGGAAAAAGGGGCTTTGGTGTTTGCTGATTCCTCTTAACAGTAACAAGGCATCATAGATCACTGTGTATAATGAACGCTGGAGAAGTCAAACCAGAAAGCCCTTACCATGGCCGGCCGTGGCCGTCTGTGAGATCTGCAACACCAGAGCCACAGCACTCAATATTAAATGATGCAAAATGCGACCTGTAGTGAAATCACATGTGCTATGTAAGATGGATAGTGTATTCACTGTGAAAAGAGTACAAGCATTGTTCTGTAAAATGTATCTTTTTACATACTTCTCTCCCTGTGTTCCCTCCCCATGCAGCTGCACAGTTGTCCGGCTCCTACGCCATCCGAAGGCTAGCTCAGATAAGGCGGAGGAGGAGAGAACACGAGATGAATGTTCTCAGAAATCATGGAAGTAAACACGCAATGACAGAGCTCATCAAATGAGTGGAAGGATGTGCTAGCAAACGTACAGGAAGATGCCAGTGAACGGGAGGATAGGAGGACGCTCGAGATGAGAGGTGTAGCAGGAAGATCCAGCGGTGGCGGGATGCTACGCTGCAGCTGCTGCGTGCTCAAACTGATGTTCCTCCAACGCATGGTGGATCTCAGGAAAGAGCAGCGGGTTACAGAGTGCCGCTGCAGCCCATGTTAGGAACCCACCCTCAAAGCTCCCCACGTCCATATCTCCCTCACCCAGACGTGTAAGAACGCGTGGGGGAAGGCTTTCTGCACCCACCCACTCCACTCCCTGGACAGTCCAAGCAAAAGGCTGTCATTACGTTGAAATGAGCTTAATGGCCTTTTCCTCCCTCCTATCCCCTCTCCAAAGCACAGCAGGCAGGGATACTTGATAATTCTCTGCCTCTTTTTTAATTATTTTAATAAAGAATACATCCAAAGGGGAGGTGGGTTGCTGGGACAGGGAAGGACTTTTAAGAAAGAATACATGATTTTAAACAATACTGAATGACTTTTAATAAAGAATACATGATTTTTAAACGATACTATGACTTATTCCTTCAGCAAGCTGTAGTAAAAGGGAAGGGTGGGTTGCTGCACAGGGAATGGGTCATCAAGGGGGAGGGTTCATCAAGGGAAACAAACACAGCAGTCACATGGCCCGTACCCTGGCCCATGCCTGAAACTCGTTTTTCAAGGTCTCTGATGTGCACGCGCTCCTGGTGTGCTCTTCTAATCGCCTGATCTCTGGTGCTCGTACTCAGCGGCCAGGTGATTTGCTCAGCCTCCCACCGCCATAAATGTCTCTCCCCTGACCTCACAGAGATTGTGGAGCACACAGCAAGCAGCAATAACAAACGGGACATTGTTGTTTGGCTGAGGTCTGAGCGAGTAAGGTAATGTTCATTCTCAGCGCCCTTTTAAACGCCAAATGCACGTTCTACCACCATCCTGCACTTGCTCAGCCTGTAAGTTGAACCTCCTGACCACTGTCCAGGCTGCCTGTGTATGGCTCAGGAGCCCATGGCAATCAAGGGGATAGGCTGGGTCACCCAGGATAATGACAGCATTTCAACATCCCAACTGGTTTATTTTTGGTCTGGAAGTAATTCCTGCTGCAGCTGTTTAAACAGAGTAAGTAGCTTCTGAGACACGAGCGTCGATGAACCCTGCCTGCATCCCACGTGGATGTTGGTGGAACGTCCTTTGATCCACCCCAGTGCGTGCAGCACCATTGAAAAGTACCCCTTGCGGTTACGTATGGGTGCCTGGCTGCTCTGGGGGGGCCAAGATAGGGTATAGGGTGCCATCTATGGGCCCCCCCACAGTTAGGGAATCTCCATTGCAGCAAAAGCCCATCACGATCACCTGCACGTTCCCAGAGCAACAACCCTTGTCGTAGCATGCAGCTTACACGATTGCTTTGGCTACTTTGCACAACATGCAGCCACAGTAGATTTGCCCACCCAAATGATTCGACTGACCGTAGCTGTGGCCATGCAGCAAGCTCCGAGGGCTATTGCCAGTCACTTCCTCCACTGTGAGGCTGCTCTCATCTTAGTATTATGGCGTTTCAGGGCAGGGGAAAAGCATCACAAAGTTCAAAGAAAGTGCTCTTATGCATGCGAAAAGTTTGCAGCACGGGGAATCGGTCCCCCCGGCAAAACTAGCGGTCCCACCAGTCTGTGCTTGGTTCCGCCGCCAAAAATCGGCGTTTCAATGGGTAGACCCTGCCCATTACCAGCAGTATCTCCAAAACGCAGGGACGCCGCGTCAGGGAGAATCAGTGTCCATGTCCTCATCGCTCTCGTCGCCGCACTGCCGTAGCTGCCGCCTCCTTCCTCCATCACTGCCTTGCAGTTCTGGTTCAGCAAATAGACAGCACGAGAGTGCGGCGAGTGTTGAACAACGTTCCACGATAGCGTTACTGATCTCACAGGGTCATGCTTGCTGTGCTAATGGCGTTTGATCAGTCGAAATAGTTGTCTGCTGCTTTCACAAAGGGAGGGGTGAGGCTGTACCCAGAACCACCCTCGACAATGATTTCTGCCCCATCAGGCACTGGGCTCTCAACCCAGAATTCCAAGGGGCGGGGGAGACTGAGGGAACTATGGGATAGCTACGGAACGGCTACCCACAGTGCACCGCTCCAGAAATCGACGCTAGCCTTGGACCATGGATGCACACCATCGAATTAACGTGCTAGTGTGGACGCGCACACTCGACTTTATAATATCAGTTTTAAGAAACTGATTTTAGCTAATTCTATATTATCCCATAGTGTAGACGTGGCCATAGATGTGATCAAACATTCTGTGGAGGCCTGATGATAATATCCCCTCCAGGAAAGGGCAATATTAGTGAGGACAGACAGACACACACAGAAGCCTGGCACATTATTATGTGCATAGTATCTTTCAATATTTTCCATATTCCATTTCCTTCCATGTCTTTATCCCATTTTATTCTTTGCAGTACTTCTTGTATATATGTAAATCTGTGCAAAATATCTGACATGAAATATTAAAAAGTAAATATGTGCAGTTTGTTATGATCTTGGTTATCCTTCTAAACTTTAATCTGCCTTTAATCAAGGAAGACTCAATAAGAAAGTGTGCATATTGATGAACCCGCTACTGCCGACTCTTGCAGTTTTATTGAAAGTCTCACATTATCTGGTGTTTTGTAAAGCTCTTAGAGTCAAGTGATTACATGAGGATCTCAGTTTTCATTAAAAAAAAAACAAGTAAGTATCTAACAATCATGGTTGTGGAGAAAAACTTGAAAACATGTACCTCAAAAGGTTTAAAATAACCCCCATTCTTTATTTATTAATCATTATTATTATTTATTAATTTCATTATATTAAAGGCAGTCTATGATTTCTGAGGGCCTGACTCATGATTTTTGAATGCTAAGGACTGGCAGTACTTTGAATGTCATTGCTCCTATCCAACTATATGACTAGTCACACAACACTGATTATACACCCACATAGAGCTGATTGAATAACTTATTTTTTGGTTCAGTGGCTTAAAAAAATGTCAGTTCACTTCAAACTGTCATCAGTGAAACAAACACAACAACAAATGTGTTTGAATCAAACAAAACATTTCAAATGTTGATTTGAAATGACATTTTGAAACAACAAAATTCAACAACAGTTAAAATCTGAAGTTGAAGACCTGAAGAAGAGTTCTGTGTAAGCTTAAACACTTGACTCTCTCTGACCAACAGAAGCTGGTCCAATAAAAGATGTCACCTCACCCACTTTATCTCTCTTGTAATTCAAATCAACATTTTGTTTTGAAAAATATTGATTTTAAACATTTTATTTTGAAAGTTTAATTTAAAAATGTTGAAAATATTTGTTTTGAAAATGTCAAAATAAAACAGAAAATTTTGAACATTTAGACATTTCCAATTTTTTTAAATTCAGCTGGAAACTATTTGCCAAATATTGCCTGAATTTTCAGTCCCTCAATAAATGAATTTTTGGTGAATTTACTATCAGTGGAAAAATTTCACTACTCCCAAAGTCCTGTTGCAGCATGCACTAGAAGAGGGGTCAGCAACCTTTGGCACGCGGCTCGCCAGAGTAAGCGGGACTGTTTGTTTACCTGCCGCGTCCGCAGGTTTGGGTGATCGCAGCTCCCACTGGCCATGGTTCGCAGTCCCAGACCAATGGGGACTGCAGGAAGCGCACGGGATGAGGGATGTGCTGGCCACCACTTCCCACCTCCCCTATTGGCCTGGGACAGCGAACCATGGCCAGTGGGAGCCCAAACCTGTGGATGCGGCAGGTAAACAAACTGGCCTGGCCCGCCAGGGTGCTTACCCTGGTGAACCGCGTGCCAAAGGTTGCCGACCCTTGCACTAGCCTTAATGTTAAACCGGGGCTGAATTCTCAGTGAGTGAGGTCTTTTAGGTTGTTCTAAAGTCCTATTCAATTGATAGAACAATTTTTATAGTGCTGAGTGCCATTGAACCAAACTGTAAACCCTGTATATGATGGAAACCACTTCAAGCCAAGGGGTGCTGCTGCACCCCCAGCACCGCTAATCCCAGCATGTATGGTCCTAACCATGTATATGGAGAGGATGTTCCCAGGAGGCCATTACATTGTGTTTCCATGAAAATGCAACTTTGCCTTTGGAATTTTTCAAGTCAGCATTTTGTCAAAGTTATGCACACTTCCTAGATTTCAGCAAAAATGTCAGTGGAGCTTTTCATGGTGTGATTTCCAGCTTCGAGCTGGATTTGTTGGGGGTTGTTACGTGGCTGAACTCACATAGTGTTTCTTCTCTGGATTAGCTGAATTTATTCATTGCCCATGTGCTGCAGAGCCAACAGAAGCTATTTTGACTTTTTTTCTGTGAGGAAAATATGTTGTCCTTGATAAAAAAAAATATATATTACCATAAAGTGGCAAAATAGGGAGGGTTAGAGTTATGAAAAGTGAAGAGTAAAAGCCTGAAATTGATGCACTAGAAGAGGATGAGACAGTGAAGGTGACAGGGCAAGAGAGAGAGCCAAAAAATGGTATGTTTAGCACTTGAGTTTTGCATGGACTAGAAGGGTGGTGATAATCAGTGGTGTGTTTTCCCCCCATAGAGCAATGGAGCATAGAGAACCATACTCAGGCTCTTCTGAATATTAACAAAAATATATAGATGAAATTTGCTCGTGTGAGTAGGGAAACAGGTGAACTTTGCTGGAAAGAATTATTGATCAACAGGGGTCCTGGAACAATTTTTACAGTGGAGTGCTGAGAGCCATTGAACCAAACTGTAAACCCTGCATATAATGTAAACAACTTCAAGCCAGGGAGTACTGCAGCACCCCCCACACCTCTAGTTCCAGCACCTATGGTGACCAAGTGCCATCTTACTGCGGTTAGTGGCAGAATTTACTTGGCCTTTGAAACATATTTTCTTAACTGGCGTCAAGAAATAACACACCACTGGCAGAAACCTTATTCTCCTTGAGCTAATGTAAAGTAGCTCACTTTTAATGATTGCAATGCATCACAAGTTCAAAATAAATTAATGGCCATTAAACTACCGGCGTCTCATGATTTATGTTACAAATGCTGCCTAGACATCATACATTACCAAAACCACCTTTCATTTGAGGAGTTATGTTGATATTCTTCAGCCAGATCACATTAAAGTGATCGAATGAAATATACCAGCTTCTGCAAGAATTTAGAATGTGTGCTTGTAATGAGAATATTATTTAGGTTTACTAGTAAATGAATGATTTTCTTCCTTTAGGAAGAACTATGATTCTCTAGTATGAATTAATGTCTCAATGAGGAATGATTAGACAGTAACCTGGCTGATCTAACTGATGTATGTACCTGAACAGTTTGCCACTTAAATTTTTATAGCATGTAGCAACAGGTTTGTATTTTGCCATTTTCCTTTAATCCTAGATAAACTCTGCTTTCTCAGTGGTCACAGGGCCTGAATCTCCACTGTCTTGCACTTGAGTCATTATTTACAGCCGTGAAAAGTGAATGTACGAAGTTACTAATCAGAATGGCAATGGTGTACATCTTTGTGTACACTTTGTACTTGTGTAAATGATGACGCAAGATGCAAAACTGGAGAATCTAGCCCACACATTGTGGATTTAGTTGTTTAGTGGGACAAAGTACTTTTCTGTATAGTTAATTAGCAGGCAAAAGTTTTGTGGCGTTCAGACTGAGTTTCAAGGAACAAGACAGAAAGCTATGATTCCAGAACAAAAGAATCGTGTTTCATGACTAATGTTCTGCTAGTGCCTAAACTCCTCTGCACAGTGGTCACAACTGCCATAAAGGTTACTGAAACCTTGACTCTTTATTAGTGTCTGAGAAATGGCTCTGCTGTAACTTTACAGCCCATACAGAGTGAAAATTTTAATTTCTCTGTCCCTTGAACAGCCAACTTACTCAGGAAAACAGAGGATATAGTGGAAGCTGTTTTGCCATCTAACTATTGTGAATTATATGGCCCCCATCGCTGTATTATTTGAGTATTTTGCAATATTTAAACACACGTATTAGAGGTGAATGAATTTTGGATTTTTTGTCCTGCAGGAATTCTGACATTTCAACATTTGTTTTCATTCTAAATTAGGATGAAAAGTTGAAATTTCAAAATTATTGATGGAATGAAAATTTTAAAAAAATAGATTTTGTTTCAACATTTTCATTTGAAATGAAACATTCTGACATTTGCAAAATCAACATTTCATTTTGGTTTGCTGAAATTATTTGAAATGTTTTGTTTCAATTTCCATTTCCATATTGTCTTATGGTAGTTGTAGTTTGGAAGCCTGATGCTCACAGTTTCCTCTAAAGAGGTTCTGTAGCAGGACTACAGCAGTCATAAAGCAACCAGACTCAGATGACCCCCATGATACATGACACAGCTCAGTGAAAGGGAAGTCCCTTTGTTGTATTATAAGAGTCCTCCAGGGAGCCCAGTCCATAGGAGAGAATTGGTTTTTGAACTACGACTCCTACAAGGCAATGCATGCCTGATAGGGAAATGCAATTTAATGTTGAAACAACTCATGATGAAGCATTTCATGTCATGTCAACAAACTAAAATGTTTTCATTTGGGGTTGAACAACCTGAAATGAAATGTTTTATTTGGATTTACATGACAGAAAACCAATATTTTTAGCAAAATCTATTTTTTTAAAAATTTGTGGAAACTGAATTTTTTGTTAAAAAATCACTGTGTCAGAAAATTCTTTACCAGTTCTTGTATTTATTCTTACAACTCCGGCAAAGTAAGTATTATCCCTGTTTTACACAAGACACAGAGAGTGATGTGCCTAAAGCTATATGCCCACCTCCACATTTATCTCTGTTCTGGAAGCAGCACTCTCCCTGATTCATGAGAGGAGAAGCTGGGTCTTATAAAGTAGTGAACACAGTTTTGGTGTTTTTGATGAGGAGATAGTTGATATTCCTTGGCTGGTGAAAATTCATTGAAATCAATGGAGTTATACCAATGTACAACTTAACAGCTTCTAAATAAGATGTGAACCAAATTCTGTGTTCAAAGACATGCACAAGTCCCACTGACTTCACAAGGAGTTTGTAATGGCTCAAGTGATGGATAAACATGCTAATTAGGGCTGATCAAAAATTCAAAACTCTTTCACCACTTTTTTTTTTTTTTGCAGGAAGTGTCTGCTTTCCTTGAAAAAAATTATTTTGTTTTCATTGGAGAACCCAACAATTTTCTGCTGGACACTGAATGTTTCTGGACTTTGGAAACTTTGGGACAAAATATTTTGGTTTTTATAGAAAACTGTTTTTTGAAAAAAGTTGAAATGCTCCTAGGGTGACCAGATGTCTTGATTTTATAGGGACAGTCCCGATTTTGGGGTCTTTTTCCTTATATAAGCTCCTATTACCACCCACCCCATCCTGATTTTTCACATTTGCTGTCTAAATGCTCCTCTGAAAAATTCTATAACAACAAAACATGTTTTCATCAAAAATTTTGCAGAAGCCCTTTACTCCCACCTGCTCTAATATTGTTTTGCCTTTTTGTTTGAGTCATGTACTTTTAGATCACTACCAGCCTTGGTTTATCACACCAGATTACTGTCCCACCTCAGCACGTGAGTAGAATAATTCACTACAGTCAAGAGGCCTGATTCTCCTCTAACTTGCACCACTTTTGCACAGTGTGGCTCCAGGGAGTCAATAGAGTTACTTTTGTCTCTACACCTATGTAAGGAAGAAGAGAATCAGGCCATGGCTACACTGGTGCTTTACAGCGCTACAAGTTTCGCACTCAGGGGTATGAAAAAAACACCCCCCTGCGTGCTGCAAGATACAGCACTGTAAAGCCTCAGTGTAAACAGTGCAGCAGCGCTGGGAGCGCGGCTCCCAGTGCTGCAAGCTACACCCGTAGAAGATGTGGAGTACGTGCAGCTGTGGGAGAGCTCTCTCCCAGCGCTGGCGCTGTGACCACACTCGCACTTCAAAGCGCTGCCGTGGCAGAGCTTTGAAATTTCAAGTGTAGCCATACCCTGAGACTCAGATTTCTTAAAGCTGAGCTGTAGAGTGTCCTCCAATTCCAATTGTATATCTCCGGGGCACTTTTTTAAAGACCTCAGACTCAAAGATTAGAAGTAACATGGACTCCTGGCAATAGTTAATCAGATAAGTGTTTCTTTATTGAACTATAATGTTAAGAAGTAAGTTTGCAATAAATTCTATAGAGGGAGACTTTTATATTTAACTAAAGATCCTTAAATACTGCTCTCTCTTTTTTTAAGTAACAGTTCTGAAGTTTCCTGGTTTTTATTAAGAAGGTGGGTGTGACCCTAAAGGCACCACAATGCCAGCTGGCACACTGCTGTCATGATATAGACTCAAAAGATGGGATGTAATAGATCATTGGAAAACTAATAACTCACTGATTATTAATATTCTTGCATGATGTGTGTGTGATAATCCAGAATAAAAATAAGCACTTTTTAGATATGCACTTAAAACGTTCTTAAAATGTATTTCATAAGCAGTGCCTAAGCCACACCTCTTCCAGACAAAGGAATGTGTTTTCATCTGCTTGAATGTATCTCCTATGTAAATTAAGCAAGGGATGACCAAAGCCAAAGAAAATCATGTTTACATGCAAAGTAAACAAAGCCATCAGACGAGCAAATGGGGAAAAATGACTGCTTAACAATCTTGACAGACGACGGAATCTGCAGCTCTAGGTAACCTTCCTGTCTCCTGAAGCAAAGTCATAGACCTTTGGGAAATATAAGCAAGGACAGAAACCATTCTAGCATCCATCACTTGAAGGATTAAAGGGGTCAGAATTCTTGAAATCAGAGAATGGTGGGCCTTTCGTGCAAGGGGGCTGAAGTCTCTGGAAACTGGATATATATGAGAAACCTGCTTAGACGAAGATTGTAACTTTTGAAAATTGTTTTTGTGTTAGAAGCATACTTTTACTTCTGTTTGTTTATAACCCTTTTTATTTTTATTCCTTATGCTTGGTATCACTTAAACCTATGACTTTTTGTTTAGTAAACTTATTTTACTATTACTATAAACTAATTCAGTGTTTTGATTAAAATAGAGTGTTTGTTAACCTCACTCAAGGTAATGAGCTGCTGGGTCCTGTTCCTTTAAGGGAGCAGTGAACTTAATAACTTCTGTAAGTGCTCAGCAAGAGGGCTGGACACTACAGCACAGACAGTTTGGGGGATATTCAGGACTTGGAGGATGTTGGGCTCACTCTGCAAAAAGGACCAGGGCTGTGGAAGCCAGGGTGTGACCTGCATGCTTGTATATGGTCTATTGGTATCAGCTTTGTGAGCCGCAGCTAGGGTGCCCAGATAGCAAGCGTGAAAAATTGGGAAACTTTTTTTTCTGAGTGGGAGAAGTATAGTTGCGTATATAAGACAAAATTCCTCATATCAAGATGTTGAGTCATGGAGCCGCAGCAGCAGCATAGCCTTTAAGGCACCCAGAGTTGCAGGGCAGGCGGTGACACAGTGCCTTATTGGCTGAGGTTGAACCCCAATGCATGCAGAGCAGGATTTTTCTCTTCCTTCTAAATCATAATGATAAAATGCATTGTTTTATAACACAGTGCTGAAAGAAAAAGGCGATGGTGAGCAATCCCATTAGATAATATAAAGATTTAAAATTGTAAAGTACATTTTACTTGGAAAAGATCATTTCCTTTCAAGACTTAAGACCCACATAAATGGGAGCAAAATAAGAAGCAGAGATATGTTTAGTAGCAATAGGTTTCATTAAGAGCTTAGGCAAGTGGTTATCTAAAGAAGGAGTTCAATCTTTGCTCAAATACTGTACATCTTAGCTGTTAATTCTCTCTATTTTATTTATTTATATTTTGCTTTGGAGAGAGATGATTAATACTTCATATATAATTTCATGTTACTTCATTTAACAAGTGCAAGTAAGTAACAATTAAAGATGGGATTTCAAGAGTGCCTAAGGGAAGTAGGCCACTGAAGCTAAACTGGTTTAAGACCCTGATCCTGAAGACACTAAGGGCTGGTCTACACTACACAGTTAGGTCAACATAAAGCAACTTTACGTCAGTATCAGTGTCTACACTACAGCCTTTCTCTGGGAGATGTCAGTGCCCTACTACCCCAACATAATGAAGCCAGCTCCACAAGAGGCATAAGGCTTATGTCGGTGTAGTTAGGCTGACACAGTGTCTGTGTAGACACTGCATCCCTTACATCGGCAGTTGGCTGTCTTGTCAATGTACTGGCTCCTGCAGTGAAATTGACAAGAAAGCTGGGAAGCTAGAGCTCAGCTGCCCTTCGCTCCTCTGGAGAGCTGGGCAACTGGACCCCGCTCTCAGCTGTGAGCCAGGGGAGAATGGACTCCGCTCCCAGCTAGAAGCCAGGGCAAGAAGCCCAGGCAGCCAGTGATCCCAGCTGGGAGCCAGGATGAAAAACACGGGTGGCCATACCCTGCTCTCAGCCGGGGGCCTGCGTTAGACTCCATTCCCTTGGGACAAGAAGCCCAGGGCAGCTTCCCCTGCTCCCCAAGGGGAATGGGAAATGGATTGTGCTGCTGTAAACTTATAAGCGCAGACACAGTCTGCATCAAAGCAATTTAAGGCACCAATTTTAATCATGATTTAAATCAGCAAGCAGGAAACCTTGATTAAAATTATCAATTTTAATTGTGTTTTGCATTTGTACTTTTTATTTTCTAAAGAAAGATTGTTTCTTTACCTGGTAACCATTAAAACATATCGAATTGCAATTAAATATAGCCTTTAAAATAAATTAGGTGCTTCTTTTTGTTAACCAGGAGAATACTGTATATCCACATATGTTTATCTGTGGAATTATATAGCTTAACTTACATTTATTCAGATTCTTAATGTTTACATTCTTTATTATGTAGAAAATGGTGAACAATATATCTCTTATTTCCTAGATGATGATTAATCTTTTATTTATAATTTGTGTAAAGCTCTATTTGGATGGAAATTAAAATATAATTTAAAAATATTAAAATAACTGCCTCACATCTTAAGTGGGGGCGGTCCATTGTCCGGCTTGCTGGGGGAAGGGATATAGTGCTTTACAGCTGGGGGGTAAGAGAGAGACACAGAAGATGCTTCAAACGTATAGTGTGTCAGTGTCGCGAAGCTAACATCTCCCAGGGACTGGAAGGCCTGTGGAGCTGATAAAGGGTGAGCCTGGCAGGAGAAGCCCCCATTTCCCCAGACCACATGGAGCAGCACCCACTCTCTCTGCCCTTGGAAGTGGCAAAATGCCAGGTTAGTCAGGACCTGCTGTGAGCATTATACAAACCGCTCCTTTCTTGGGTTGCTGGGAAGGAATTTTTCCCTCACCATCAGATTGGCCAAGTTGGAGTCGGGGGGGGAGGGGGAGGGGCAGTTTCATCTTCCTCACAGCAGGTTCAAGGGGGCTTTGTTATGGTGAGCATTCATTATGTAAGCATGGGATTGATGTCCAATGCAGGTACTCCATAGGGAAGACATACAGTGATCAGATAAATAGCTTGGTAAAGCAGGCCCACCTGGGGGCGGGGGAAAGTGGGGCAATTTGCCCCAGGCCTCACAGGGGCCCCCACGAGTTTTTCGGGGGCCCTGGAGCAGGGTCCTTCATTCATTCCAGGGGCCCCGGAAAACTCTCGCGGGGCCTGGGCCCCCACAGCTTCTTCCGCTCTGGGTCTTCGGCAGTGATTTGGTGACAGGGGGCCCTTCTGCTCCGGGACCTGCCGCCGAAGTACCCCGAAGACCCACAGCGGGGGGTCCTTCCGCCCCGGCACCCACTGCCGAAGTGCTGGGTCTTCAGCGGCAATTTGGTAGCAAGGGGCTCCCGCCGCTGAAGACCCTGGACTCCCTGAATCCTCTTGGACATAGTGACCAGAAACAATCAATTTCCTTCACTAACTACAGATAATACTTCCTTTGTTTAGTAAATGAGTTAATTTTAAACACACAAGAATGGTTAAACTTTTTGTCTTATATACTCAGAACATTTAAGGTAGTTTTATTTAATTGAAAATGTAAAAAAAATAGCATTGACTGGCTATACTGAAAGGATAGGAGACAGTGGACATGGTTTCATCAGGCTGCAACTTTATTATTAGATGTCTGGGACTACCTGGCGGATAAAAGTGTACAGTGCATGTAACTCCATGATCATTTCAATATCAACCTGGGGGCTTCCACCAGCATCCTCTTCTTCTATTCTGATCCCCAGCCAACTCATTGCTAGGACTTTACCATCCCCATCCCTCAAATGAGGGTTAAAGTGGGCTATAAAGAAAAGGACGGTTGGCTGCCGGCCGTGCCAGTCATAGGTGCCCCACCCCCATCCTCTGTCCCCCATTCTGCTCTTTTAACAAACACTTCCTTTAAGTCCTTCACCACAGGGCCACCCAGAGGATTCAGGGGGCCTGGGGTCTTCGGCAGCGGGTCCTGGGGCGGAAAGACCCCCCCGCCGCAGGTCTTCGGGGCACTTCGGCAGCAGGTCCCAGAGCAGAAGGACCCCATGCTGAATTACCACTGAAGACCCAGAGCAGAAGAAGCTCTGGGGGCCTAGGCCCCATGAGAGTTTTCCATGGCCCCTGGAGCGAATGAAGGACCCTGCTCTAGGGCCCCCGAAAAATTCTCATGGGGACCCCTGTGGAGCCCAGAGCCTGGGGAAAATTTCCTCTGAACTGAAGGACTAGTTCAAAGGAAAACTACCCTGGGAGAAGTTCAGGGAGGGATTCTACCTCCAGGAGACAAAATTCTTCCTTGATTTTCCCTACACCTGGGGAGGGCACACCCACAACTACACCCCTTCAAGCTCGTTCTCTCACTTGTGCCAATCCTGCCCAGCAGGCCATGGCATAAGGGTTGTGCCACTTTCTCCCTAATCATTTAGGGTAATGTGTGCCCCTGGGAAAACAGGGAGCAATCCCTGTGCTCCCCTGTTCACAGAGACTATGCTGTCTTGCTCCTATGCAGACTGTGAAAGGTAAGGAAATTCATTATGCCTTCCCCTATTGTTAACATGCTTAAGGGCTAAACACATTCTAGCATACAGGGTGGAGATAAAATCCAAGTCAAATTAGTATTTCTACAGAGGTTAAAAACTTAGTCTTATAAAAGAAGAAAATGCTCACTCAATCCATCTCTGTTTCTGGAAAGTCAAAGAAGGCATCACACAGAACTGCAAAATGTAAGGTGCCTCATGCCATCAGCAAAGAGTTAATATGGCCAGCTGATACTGACTCTTATAGGGAAATGCCTGAGGACACTGCTGCAAAGAAACTGAAGTATATTCAACTTTTAAAGCACATAGTAAGCAGAAGAACTGATGACAGTTCCACAGATTTCAAGCTTCACTTGATTAATCAACTACAAAAGAGTGCAGACTTGGCAGTTCATTTGGATTAATCAGCAGATATGTCCAGTTGAGATAGTATTTAGTGGATGATGTGATTTAGGCAAGTTATGTTAAGGGAAATTATATTTGTAAAGAACAACTGCTAGTAAACAACTTCAGCAAAAAGAATGTATATAAATGGGTAACTTTATGAGCTCTAGCAAATTGTAATGGCACCACAACTGGTCTCACAATTGATAAAGCTGTAGCATTGACAGAGAAACATTGTGAAATGATATTCAGGATACAAAATGTAGATCAAATTCTATATGGGTTTATTGTTTAGCTCACCAGAAGCTCTGCCTGCTAACAATGTGCGCAGAACTTCACAGTGAGAAAAATTGGTCTTCTAGATAAAGTACTAGACCAGAGTCAGGTCTACACTTGGAAAGCTTTACCAGTATAGCTTTTCTCATATGCTGTACCAGCAAAGTGCTCTTAGGGTAGATACAGCTTATACTACCAAAGCTGCACTTGTGCTGCTATAGTTTATTCCAGCTCCCCAACCAAAATAAGCTATACCGGCAAAAGTACAGTTTTACCAGTATAACAGCCTCTACCCAAAGGGCTTTTTCCAGCACATCTCTGTCAGTCACAGATCACATCTCATCATATCCCCAACTGAGGTAGCTATGTTGACAAAACTTTGTGACTCAGGAGATTTGGGTTAAACCACTGTTCTACCACAGATTTCCTGTGGCACCTTAGACACCTCATTTAATCTCTCTGTCTCTCAGTTCCCTATCTGTAAAATGGATATAATAATACTTCCTTTCTACCCCACTGTCTGTCTTGACATACTTAGATTGTAAGGTCTTTGGGGATGGGACTGTCTTTTAGTGTACAGCACCTAGCACAATGAGGCCCTGATACCAATTGGGGTCTCTATTGGTAGTGTAATATAAATCATCATAATAGCAGGAACTTAAAGAGAACAATTAAACTGTAAATTTTGTAAAATCAATGCATTTGATTATAATCACTTCAAAGTTTTATACAGATTGCTCACAGAAGTTATCAAGAGGGAAACTGTTGCAAGGGGAGTTAGAATTAAGTCAACATCTTTTTTCGCAACAAAGACATTTATTTAATCACATTCTTTGATCTGTTGTCAAAGTTAGTATAGCTAGAAGAAATATTTCCTCCTCTGAATAAACTTAGTGAAAAGATGTAATGCAACTGCTTCACTGGTTTTTGACTTTGGAAAAAAAATACTTTGTCAAAACTTGTGTGTGTGCAGGAGGGGAGAACAACAGACTGGCCATGTTCCCTGTTACTCCTGAAATTCTGAGAGGAAACAAAAAATGCACAATTTCCTTTTAAATATGCAGTTATAATTGATCGTTTGCCAAAGGTGAATTTAAAATTGACAGAGTACTAAACAAATGACACAAGAAGGTTTTGATTGAAAAGAGAAACCTTTTGCAGTAGATATTGCATGTGATCTCCCCACAGAGCTTGAAAACTAGTTAATTAAATTAACTGATACATTAGCCTCAGAAGGAAGGTCAACACTGTCTCATTGTTTGTATTTTGGAGTTCCCTCAGGATAAGTACCCATCTCTTGCTAATAAGTCCATGATCTACTTCTTTCCACTATCAACCATACATATTTATGAACTACAGTAGGATTCTTCTGAACAATAACAGATATTTAATTCTGACTTGGAAATATCACACAAATGAGTCTCCATTCAACTTTGTTCCACTGGAATATACACTTCAAAAATAAACAGGCAAATATTTTTCTGATTCCCAAACAATGGAATAGTTATGCTTTATAATAGGTACATTGTAAAACATTAAGTTTATTATTTCATTTAGTGTGGTAATATGATTACAATGGTATACTCAGCAGGACTAGATAGACTTTTCCTTCCTCATGGTACTTTCTTGGGTGTCTGCCTAAGTATCTCAGGATTCCATATGTGCTACACCATTGTTTCTTGACCTTTTGAGTCCCATGACACACTTATCATAAGTAAAAGCATCGTATGATCCTTGATATGATGAACTATGTGGGAACTAATCCAATATTATTAGTACACACAAAGTAAGCATGCTTTACAAGTCGAATGCACATATCAAAGGACAAAATTGGTCCCTTGATAACTATCTTAAACAAACGAAAGGTTTTAGTCCCTCAGAGACTGTACTTTATGGTGTATTCTATTTATTATTGTTTTTTCAGTGACTCGTTACTCAGAAAAACTTGGGACAGGAATAAAGAATCTTTATTTTTGGATAGAAACACTGGTAGTATTAGCGCTTTGCTGATATAAGTGCCCAGCTTAAAAGAAAATGATTAAGCAAGTAAAACTGGTTAGAGATTAAAATAATTGCCCTGCTGAATGATAAAATCATTCATGTTACATGGATTATGTAAATGTGAGGGGTTTGAATAATTTATGCCACGTAAAGAATTTAACCTGAAAACATATTTTATGGTATACATTATATTGTCATTTATCAGAATTTTGGGGGTGTGGAGGAGACTGGGGGTATAGTTTTGTGACATTTGAATGTTTTTAAAGCAATTATTTAGAATTATGGTAAACATTATAACACAAGATGAAATCAGATGGTATTTTTCTCCATAGCAGCATATTCCTAACTGTGAGGCTGGCTTCCCAGGGGAAGCTCAGGTGACCCCAGGGAGAAATTATTATTATTGAATCTGAGCCCAACATGAAGACTGACAAGAAAGGAAAAATAGTAGACTGATCTCATCCACATGTTTAGAGTAGTCTGAAAACAGCAACATTCAAAAAGTCACAGGTGAAGATCTTTTTTTTTTTTGCATCTTTCTTCCTGCATCCAGTTAAATAAGTGTCTTCTGTGCCTTAGGCAAGCGTGAGGATTTAGGAGGAGGATTGCTATGCCAGTACCTAGAAAACTGTCCTACAGAATACACCCTCAATCTTATTAGCAAAGTCTTGGAAGCGGCATAGGAAGAAGAGATTATGCTAGCCTATGAAAGATTTCTCAAGCTTCTTTAATATGCAAGTCTTTTTTTTTAAATTAAGCTACTGTAAGTTTATACTATTTTTGTTACTCTTGTAAGTTCTTTTCTTGTATTTGTCTCAGTTTCTTAATAAGATTCACAATTCTCTGTTCTTGTGCCATCTCATTATGACTCCCTTTCCTTTATCTGCAGTCTCAAATTAACTTGACATAGATGTTGGACATATATTTTAAACTAAATGTGAACTGTTCCCTCATGCCCATGAGGCATTTGGAAAGTTGATTCGTTCTGTTTTCAATGATACTTTAAATTAGGTTATTAAAATTCAACATTTTGCATATTCTGGTGAGGAATATAGGTTTGTCCCTCACAACAAGGGATATAGGTCAGGACAGGAAAGTTTCTCAACCACCTACTTCACATTCACTCAGATTTGTGTGCTAACCTCTGTAAAAATCAGGAAAAACCTCTCTGTACATCAACAGAAAAATCACGGGGGCGTAGTGCTAGTGTAAAAATTAAAAATGCAGCCATCTGTTGTTTGTGTTACATGGATTTTGCAAACTGTCATTTCTATAGAGCATGGCATTTCATCTTCACAGCAATATCACTGAAACACCCACTGAGGTAAAATTGCAAATATTTTGAACATACCATATGAAAAGTTATTTTCCCAATTAATATTTGACAAAGACACTATGAGCACTTGTCTGTAGGTTATATTTGAATTGTCATCTGAACAAACCCTTTCGGAATTTGATGATATATAAAAATAAGTAACCAAAAACCTACATAAATTAAAACATGAGGAAAAGAGAGACGAGAAAAGTGAACTACTGTACTTTTTGTCCACTGTCAGAGTCTATCTAGTGTGAAATAGTCACAATTATTACTTGTTTCTATAGCATCTTTCATCCAGAAGGATCACAAAGTTCTTTTTAAATGATCTATTTAGAAAAATTACTTCACTTAGAACGAAATGAATCCTTCTCTCCTTGAACTATGGGAACTCTTCAGGGGATTCGGTCCTGCTAAATGCTGATCCCTCAACTACCTTGAAGAGAAGTTGAGATAATGGGAGTTAAGGGCACTTAGCACCACTCTGGTTTGGGCTAGGACACCATAATCTATTGCCATTCCTTTCTATCAAGCTTGTGGGTTTTTAATTTTAAGTACTGCCAGTACCTCTGGAAGTGGGGGTGGAAGAATATTTTAATTAATAAAGATGTCATACCATTTTGTTACCCTCAGTAGTATTGTCTGTTTTCTTGATAAAAGTTATTAAATAATGGAAGGGGACTTTGAAGTTGTACATAGAAATGGCCATAATTTTATTTATTTTTCTATTACAACCATAATATACCAAAACACTTTTCTTTGAGAGAAATGTTTCATTCTGCTGTGCTGAACCCCAAATAGTCATTATTAGGCCACCATGGAACTTATGACTGAAAAAAACAGTAGCAAAGCAGAATCTAATAGCAAACATATTATTTCCCAAGGAAAATTAACACATAGGGTCAGATATGTCTGGGGTGTACTGAGCTGTCCCATGGAACTGGCTTCATAGTTGTCACGAAGGGCCCTATCAAACTTCTGTTGCTGACAATGAGAATCTTTCCATTGACTTTAATGGGAAGTGGATTGAACCCTAAGAAGGCAACCATTTGGAGGAAGCTTTCTATTTTACTGCAGCCACTTTTTACTTTTACATTAACTGCCAAAAAGTGGCTGCAGTAAAATAGAAAGCTTCCTCCAAATGATTGCCTTCTTAGGGTTCAATCCACTTCCCATTAAAGTCAATGGAAAGATTCTCATTGTCAGCAACAGAAGTTTGATAGGGCCCTTCGTGACAACTATGAAGCCAGTTCCATGGGACAGCTCAGTACACCCCAGACATATCTGACCCTATGTGTTAATTTTCCTTGGGAAATAATATTTTTGCTATTAGATTCTGCTTTGCTACTGTTTTTTTCAGTCATAAGTGAATTTATGAAATAAATAGCAAAGTTTAATCTATGCATCTACAGTTATATAAATATTAAGGTAGGTAGATAGATAGAAATAATTTGCATTATAGCCACTGACACATAAACCCCACAACATCCTGTGTCTTGGCCTCCAGTAAAATGTTTGGTGGTCTCAATCTCAGTCCCTTGTGATCAGGAGTCCATCACAAAACCATCACCTTTAATTTAACACAATTGACAGTTTCTGCTCAAGAGAGGCAGAAGAATGAGTTGCCATGGCGACTGAACTACTGCTCCTCTCCAGAGAGGATGATTCAGACTGCACAGGCTGAACTATATGGGGAGCTCTCACTGCCACTGGCTGCCCATTGTCCATGTACCATGATGATCACACAGAAGATATTGTTTTCAGGGTTAGCAATTTAATCAACTTGAACCAACAGAAAATAACTATCTAACTAAAAAGAAACAATATATGTGCTCATTGTTAAAAGCATACAAGTGTGCATTATATTGGATTGAGAGGGGGAAAAAGGGTTTCATATTGATTTAATTTATACTATTTGCCACCTCGGCTTAGTGCTCTCCTAATGGGGTGAACACTGTGCTTGACCTGTTTGTTGGAATTCACAAGGACTCTAAGATACCATATGGATTGCCAGATGGTCTGCTACAATGTAATGCCATTTATTCTAAGTATGAAGTAAGTGATAAACATAATTAATATTCTTTTAGCTCCTTACTGGATGCCTTTTATTAGTTTCAATTTTTTTCAAATATTGAAAGGTAAGTTAATATCTTGTTACTGAGACACAGATGCCATCTAATTACTGCAAGAGGCTGCAGCCTCTAAAGCAAAGAACCTCTGAATAGATTCTAACTTACTCAATGACCCCACTGAGATGATTAGTAGGTTAAATGCTAAGCCATAATGAGTATGTCAGATTTTAAGATTTTTTTCAGGTTACCTCAATTAGCAGTATGATGAACAAAGAGTACCAGTAACATTTTAGGTATACCTATTGCACTTCATAGTAAACAATGCAGCTTGTACCTCCTGCTTATTTCAGATTACAATACATCAAATGCTAGAATGCTAACATAGCCATATCCAGAGAGGAAAAACAATAGAATGATTTCCATCTCAAATGTTTTTCTTAGGGCTTGCCTATTTCATATTCTGCCAGTGATTGTCTAAATGGCTTATTTTTTAGGAAACAGTTATACAGTAGCTGTGGCTTCAAAGAAAGTTTATGTTGGGCAGGGTTGCCCACTGTTAGTATTGTAATAAGACATCAAAATAACTTTACACAGTGTTCTTGTACTGATGTTATTTACATTGACTGAGGTATATGTTGATTAGTCTAGACTGAATGGGAAATTAGCAGGTTGTTGGCCACTGGATTTAAAGAAATACTAAATAAAAAAAAATAGGTAGTATCACAAACAATCTCTTTCTGCTTTGTGGTCTCCTAAAATGAGCTCTCCCATTGTTGAATACTGTATCATTAACATTTGTACTACTAATAATTAATGGCCAAACTGAGATTATATGGATGGTTGTGTAAATTGAACATTAATCCCAGGCAACAAAACACTTAGTTAAGGTTGCAGGACAAATCTGCCTTTACAAAATTTTGCAGTGATTAGGGGGCATGTTACAAACAGTAAAACAGACTCCATGTCCTGAGGAGGCCCAGCACAGAAGGCACAGCTAAGAGGAAAGGAAAGCAAAAATGGTTTTAAGATTTCAAGAAATACTACCCATTTTTTTTTATTTAGTATCAGAAACAATCTCTTTCTGCTTTGTGGTCTCCTAAAATGAGCTCTCCCATTGTTGAATACTGTATCATTAACATCTGTACTACTAATAATTAATGGCCAAACTGAGATTATATGGATGGTTGTGTAAACTGAACATTAATCCCAGGCAACAAAACAGTTAAGGTTGCAGGACAAATCTGCCTTTACAAAACTTTGCAGTGATTAGAGGGGCATGTTACAAACAGTAAAACAGACTCCATGCCCTGAGGAGGCCCAGCACAGAAGGCACAGCTAAGAGGAAAAGAAAGCAAAAATGGCTTTAAGACACTTTCACGCCTCCCAGATTCTGCAAAGAGCAGGGGCTAATATAAGAGCCTCCAGCACTGCCCAAAATAGGCATGGTACAAAGGATGATACTCCATCTCCTGTCCAAGTACTGCCCCTGAACATCCCAGGACAGAGGCTCTGAGATCTACATATGTAAGGAAAAGGACTAGGAGCTTACTTTGTTAAAAATGAAAGTCTCCAGCAATCACTTTTTAAGTGTATAGGGCCTCATATTACCATAGAGTATTATTATTCAGGTGTCACTTCTGAGAAATATGTGGGTGCTCTTTAATAATTATGAATACTATATCTTAATCTGCCACTGGCCTGTTTTCAGGACAAATACATTTTGACTAAGTGTTTCCCCATAGAGAACCATCTGGAATATTCCAGACTTGAAGGAGGAGATGTCTTATGATAGTCACATATCAGCTTCCACTGTCATTAAATGACAATGCCACAATTACTGGCCCTGATAACCCTGAGCTAGTCCCTGGACAGCCTACAACACTAGTTTGATTGGGGGGGGTGGCGCGGGGGCAAGTCCACTAACACTTAAAGAAGCCTCCAAAAGAGTGAAAAAGCAAGGCAGAGTTTTAAAAAACACATTCTCCAGGGTGTGGAGAGAGATACTCAGACAGAGCAACCAGCAGAGGTGTCTAAAGAAGCAAAACTTGCCTTGGTTGCCATTATGAGATGGTTGTACTTTAGGTAAGATAGACATGTATACAAGTTTCATTTTTAGTCCTTTTTTTCCTAATGCGTAATTACCTTTTCTAACCTTAAATACAGTTATTTGTTTTGTTTTCAAGAACATGATGTCTTGGAATATTATTCACTGGGCATTCCATTCTCTAAGGGAGGAAATGCAGGTGCCTGAAACCCAGTAGGACTTGCAGGGTGATAAGCAGCTGGTATACATGGGGAGTACTCTGGATCTTAGTTTAAGAGTGGAATAATCATGAGATTCCATCCGAAACAGGGAAGGGCAAGCGTTCTAACACCTCAGGGAAAGTGCCCTCAGAGAGACCACAGGGGGGACAGAGGGGCAGCTAGCCTCATAAACTTGATATTAATATTATCAGAATTTTCTAAATTTAAGTTCAATCAACTAATATTTGGTACTGGGAACTCTTTGAGGGCCTGAGCATCACTGGCAGGTGAGAACACTCAGCACCCCACTGTAGTGCTCAGCACCTTGCAGTATTGAGCCCTACATTTGAACTAGATAAACCAACCTATCAGGTCGACTAAATTTTATTGCCCTCCTTTATGTGTATGTTTTTTAGTGTGATTGAGTGAGTGAGTGATTTTTTGGAGGTTTTTTTGCCTATAAAGTGACAAAGTTGGAAGTCTTTTGGAAGAATCTTTTGTCCAATTACAGACCAAATATAGTAAAACAACTTTATCTTGGTTCCAGACCTAACCCTGACTAATATTTCTTTTTAGATTTAAGAAAGGATCAGGGGTTGGGGAAATAATTGGGTTCATGATGGAAACATAGATGCAACCTTAACAATGGAGTAGCTACAGCTATGCCATGATAAGTCAGTGTATGGTGAGCGAGTGTGCAAGCAGGCAACAGGAATTAACTTTACATTATTTAAGACTACACAAGACCTTAAAGAGCTATACCATTTGTTAGTTTCTCAAATGCCTTACCTCCTGCATACATAACAGCCAACATAATCGATGATATCCAAGCTATTTCACTATATGATGTGTGGAAGATCTCCTGAATTTCCTTGAAGAACACTGTGATGGCTTTTGGGAATGCATAGGAAAATCCAATGGAGATAAAAGCCCCAAAGACAACAACCCAGCCCCATCCTCCATCTGGGGGTGCGTACTGTGGTGCTGTTGTTGCTGGCGGCATTGTCAGGCTTTGTCTGATTTCAGGTAAGGCTGTAAATGAAAAGTAGAAACAATGTTTCAAATAGCATCCCTTTTGCTTTAGCACACTGAATTTAACAAATACATATTATTGATAATAATGATAATGGATTATAAACCATAATCACAATAGAGAACAAACTCCTAGATTGTACCAGAAGGCTTGGGATGATATAACATGAATACTTGCCTTTAAAACCATGTCTACCCTAAAGGGAGAGGGGGAATTAACTGGCTATAGTTATTCAGAGAATCCCATTAAGTACCTTGTTACTGTTACAGATCATTGATCCCAATCACTGAAGTTATATTTAGCAATTAATCACTTATAGAAAAAGTGACATTTTTGGGCCAGATTCTCAGTTGGTGGGAACTGACATAGCTCCAGTGTCTTAAAGAGTTGTCTTTTTAATTCAAACAGAAGTGTCAAAATATAAAGTAAAGCTTGATTTCACCCTTATAGTAAATGATGGTAAAAAAAATGCAATCCTCTGTGACTAAATGCCATTTCAATAACATCTGCTCAAAGTCTACAAGTCTTTGGGAAATAATACAAAGTAACAAATTGCCAAAAAATGCTTTTATTAAACTGAATGCTGTTTGAAATCTTTCACTTTTACTATATGAAAATGTTTTTTAAAAGTTTCAAATCAGATTTAAATTCTCTGTGTACCCATCATAAGAGCTTTAAAAACTTATAATTTTATGATGTATTTGTTGGCATACTTTGATGTACACTGTAAATTATAAGAATACAGTTCTTTCAGCTGCACATTACAGAACTTGACTGTCATACTTTGCTTTTCTTACATACACAGAATTCCTACTGATGTCAGAGGGAGTTCTGAACATGTATAGGTAGCAGATTCTTAAAGTCAATAACTGCTGTTGAGGATATGAGAGCGGAGTTTTTTACGAAGAGAATAAAGTGTCTCTCAAACTTTTAACAACTAATAATTTTCTATTGCAGAAAGCTTAAAAAGTCAAATCTTACAGATATACCACTTCATGTTCCTCTTATGGGAGGGATAACAAGTGCAACCAGCAAACACCATGGAGCCCAAGAATTAATGGGAAAATCAAATCAACCTCTATTGAACCCTATCTAATTAAGGTTTATACTTTGCTCATCCAGTATCTGAACACCAAGACAATCCACATCCTACTTAGAAATCAACTGGTGTCAGCGGACAAAATGTTGGATAGAGTGTCTGCTTCCCAGTCCTGCTATCCTCCCACCATGGCATCTCCCAACCCTAAAAACATGGAGCACCAGTCATTCAGTGTTTATGTCCATGCATTTCCAGAACATTTAGAGAATATGTAATAAAGCTTTCACCCTCCACTTCTGTTCCTTTCGGGGCATTCCAGCTCTGTTTTAAGCTCAAGTGATCACCTCTATACCATCAACCAAAGTTACGGACCCAGAATTATGTGTAGGTTTCCATTATGCATACTTTTGCCAGTGAATCTCCATGTGATTTTTTTTCCATGTCACTTAAAGAATGCTCAGATTTCTCATAGCAAATTATATCAGTGGTGGCAGTAATATGATTACCTTTAGCAAAATGTAAAAAATGAACTGTGTTAGCTTAAATTAATCTCTCCGGAGTGTGCTCTGAGTACACTCATAGTAAAGTGCATCTAACAAGGCATACAATATCTCGCTTCTATGATGAGCTGCATGTCATTCTAGGGGGTGCCCCTACAACTACCCCACCACTGTGCTTCCCTCCTTCCCCACCCCTCCCGGGTTACCTTGGCAGTTATCCCCCGATTTGTGTGGTGAATTAATAAAGAATGCATGAATCTGAAACAATGACTTTATTGTCTCTGCAAGCAGAGATCAAAGGGGGGAGGGGAAGGGGAGGGCGGTTGGCTTACAGGGAAGTCAAGTGAACCAAGGGGGCGGGTTTTCATCAAGGAGAAACAAACAGAACTTTCACACTGTAGCCTGGCCAGTCATGAAACTGGTTTTCAAAGCTTTTCTGATGCACAGCGTGCCCTGCTGCGCTCTTCTAACCGCCCTGGTGTCTGGCTGCCCTTAATCATTTTGTCTTTTAGAATGGAGTTCTGATAGCACAGATTTGTCTCCCCATACAGCGATCAGATCCAGTACCTCCCATTTGGTCCATGCCGGAGCTCTTTTACGATTCTGGGACTCCATGCTCACCTGTGCTGTGATGAGCTCTGCATGGTCACCTGTGCTGATCAGGGCACCACGGTGGCCAAATAGGAAATGAAATTCAAAAGTTCACGGGACGTTTCCTGTTTACCTGGCCAGTGCATCTGAGTTGAGAGTGCTGTCCAGATTGGTCACAATGGAGCACTCTGGGATAGCTCCCGGAGGCCAACTGAGTCCACACTACCCCAAATTTGACCCAGCAGGGTCAATTTCAGCGCTAATCCCCTCATCGGGGAGAAGTACAGAAATTGATTTTAAGAGCCTTTTAAGTCACCAAAAATGGCTTTGTTGTGTGGACGGATGCAGGGTTAAATCGATCTAATGCTGCTAAATTCGACCTAAACTCATACTGTAGACCAGGGCAAAGAGTCTGGATAATGGGGACAAAGAGTTTTTTCTGACTGCATAGATTGCTAGTTGATGTTTAATTTCAGCAAAGCATTTAAGCCTATGATTAAGTCCCTTGCTGAATCAGGTTCTGAAATGCTAAAACCGAGAAAAAACATTTCCCTTGGCCATCCGAAAGACATGCTGATTTATTAATCTCGCTTCTAAGCATTCAGAAAACAAACTCAATTTAGCATGAAATACATTACTTCATTCCTATAGGTGCCAACTGAAGGTATAGTACAGGGTAATTGAAGAGATTCCTACCTGCTACTGATCACAATTTCCCAGCCCTGCTGACAAACTTTTTGGACACATCCTACAAATACACATCTAAAAAATTTAGACATGAATCTATTTTCCTATATTTCATCAGTTTGAACTGAAGATATTTCAGATTCATGTATCAAAATTTTAAATCCATTAAAATTATACCAATGCAGTCTATACATCAACTTTTAAGTCCATAAGGTAACATAGTTTAAAGTGATAATAAACTGAGTAAGTCATCCATTTTATATATATATAATATATATACGCACACCTGTTTAAAAATCACTACCATCACATCACTAAGGAAAAAGTTGAACAAATATAGTTTTTGAACCCTACAAAAACATAATCCCCCAGGAAATTCACCCATTGCATAGGCCTTTCCACCAGGTGCTGGGCTGGCTCTGCCTGTTTTTTGCCCCCATGGGCCAGGACCTGATTATGCTAAGCACAATTATCTAGATTTCACTTTGCCTACTCGAATCTAATTTCTGGCCACTAAGAAAATCAACTGGGTAAATGTTCAGTCCATCTCTGTGGATGGTTCAGTGTCAAAGGTTAGTGCCAGTGAAT
The DNA here is from genome assembly GCF_003597395.2 of Chelonoidis abingdonii. Lineage (NCBI taxonomy): Eukaryota > Metazoa > Chordata > Testudines > Testudinidae > Chelonoidis > Chelonoidis abingdonii. The sequence goes on along the minus strand of NC_133769.1, from coordinate 62,728,615 downwards.
GCCACTGAAAGAAAGAAAGAAAAAGAAAATATTGCAGTAACAAGGTCAGACTAAGATCAATATCTAGAGATAAATAATAAATCTTGATATTATGCCCTGCGACTTTTGGTCAGCCATGACCAACATATTCAGATTGTTTTCTCCCAGTACTTTATTAATATTCTGCAGTTGCCCACTTCCCAAATGAACCATCAAGAGCTTGTCAAGAAATATTCTGAAAAGGTTTGTCTTTCTCATATTTACAGAACCTCTACTTTTATGTGAATTGCGTTTTGCTTTTGTGTATATCTAACAGTAAATGTTTTTAGGTTTGGGAGGCTTTTTTAAACCAAACTAGGCTTGCAACTTCTTTGTGCTTGATTAGGTAGCCATTCATCTGTGATGGAAAGAACTTAGGATATGAAAAATCTGCCCTTAATTAAGGTACAGTAACATGAATACTTGGTATGTGTCCAGTGCTTTCCAAACCTGTAGGATGAGCCAAGGATAACAAAGGGCTTTGCAAAAATGTGTGCATTAAGCTTCACAGTACCTCGTGAAACCGTTCAACATTATTGTCCCTTTTACAGTGGGGAAACTAATGTACAGAGAGGTTAAACAATTTGCCCAAGTCTCACAATAAATCAGTGGCAGAGTAGAGATAAGAATCAGTGTCTAAGTGAAGTATGTGGTAAGGCTGTAGTTTTCATAAGTACCTAGATAATTTAGGAGCCCAAATCCCTTGATTTGTAAAGGGGTCTGCCAGCATGGATTAAATTGTAGAATTGGGGCCCCAGTCAAAAAGAAATTTGAGGTTTAGTTATTTGAATAATCTATATGATATACCTTAATCCCAAATTCATTCATCACTAGGCATGTCTACTAAATTTAAAATCAATGGTTCACTGGTCACACCAGTTCAGAAGAATGGACTACACAGGAATTACACTTTCTTTAATACAGAGAAAATTGTCTTGTTTAAACACTGTAGAAATTACAGTTTTCTAATATTTTTATAAACTGTTATTTACTGGGCTTTGGGTAATTTCTTGTTATGGCAGGAGTCACCAGATGGGATAGTCAGGCATACTTGTACACGTTCTTTTTATTACCCTGTAAACACTGTTCAGTCTTTGAAGAAATGTTGTAATGCAAGCAGCAGGAGAATTTGCACTCTGTCTTAATCTTTATAAATACAGCCAATTCTAGGGGCAGAGTTACTTACTAGGCATTGGAGTGTGTTTTGGCAAAGATTCCTTAAAGAAGATAATTGTTTGTGTATCCTACACACCTTCTGGGAGTAGTGTTCTGTCCCATCTAGTGGCACTGAGACCACTTAGAGAGATAAAATTAGTCTTCTCTACAGCTTTAGCTAGCAGCCAGTTGGCTTCTTGCTCATGCAGGAGTAGCTCATGCACTAAGCTTGAAAGGCCCCAGGTTCAGTCCTGCCCAGCAGCTGGGGTCTGTCAGCATTACAAGTGGCAGCTATTCCGGGATTTCAACTAGGAGGTCTCTGAAGCTCAAGCTATGCTTCCTCAGCTAGGGGAAGTATGTAACCCCCAAACAGGGGTGAAAGTGGGCCGGTACAACATACTAGTAAGAAGCTGGTACTAGCCTGTATGCAGCTGACATTAAAGTGCTGCCATGACAAAGAACCCTCCTTAAAGCACTGCTGCAGCAGCACTTTAATGTCACTGCCCCTTTTGCCACCGCCACCTCCACCCTACCCCCGTTGGTGGCCCTGCTGATAGGGACTCTACTGGCAGGGTTACTGATGGGGGTGTCATAAATAGATAGCTAAGGGTTAATGTTTCTTTCACCTGTAAAGGGTTAACAAAGGGAACCAAACACCTGACCAGAGGACCAATCAGGAAACTGGATTTTTTCAAAACTCAGGGAGGGAATGTTGGGTCTGTGTCTTTTGTCTGTCTCTCGGCTATGGGAGGCTTCTTTCTATCTTCAAGCTTCTAATCTTCAGTTTTCAAAGTTGTGAGTACAAAGGTAGCAAACAATAGGCTTTTATATGTTTTTTGTTTTGTATTTACATGTGTGTGTATTGCCTGGAATTTTTAAATTGCATCTCTTTTATGAATAATCTGTTTATTCATATTTTTCTTTTAAGTAATAGCCCTGTGTATTGTCAACTTGATGCAGAGATATGTTCATGTGTTTTTTTTTCTTCTTATATAAAGCTTTTCTTTTAAGACTTGTTGAGTTTTCTCTGGGTAGGCTAGAGGAACGAAGGGGAAGGGGAATTCCCTTTGTGTTAGATCTATGAGGGTGAACTCTGCAGCACCAGGGAACTGGTGGGAGGGGAAGAGAGATAGAATCATTTCTGTGTCCTTGTATTTGGGGTTTGTCTCTTGTGGAATAGAGGAGACATGCTTCTTGGTATTGTGATGTAAAAGAGTTGCATCAGTATACTCTCAGGTTAGCCCAGAGAGGAAAGTCTGGGTGGGAGAGAGAGGGGGAAGGGAAGTGGGTTATTTCCCTTTGTGGTGAGACTCAGAGTCTCTGAGTCTTCGGGTCCCTCCAGGGAAGGTTTTGGGGAGACCAGAGGGAGCAAAACCCTGGAATTTATGGCTGGTGGCAGCGAGATCAAATCTGAGCTGGTAATTAAGCTTAGAGGGGTTCATGCTAGCTTCTCAGGTTATGAACGCTAAGGTTCAAATCGGAGTAGAAAAGCTACGACAGGGGGAGAGGGGCAAAAGGGGCAGCTGCCCTGGGGTCAGCAATTTAAATCTCTGCCGGAGCGGGCCAGGCAGCACAGATGGGCTGGCTGGGGGAGGCTGACCCCTAGCCCCATCCCTTCTGCCTGAGGCCCCGCCCCTTCTGCCTGAGACCCAGAGCTGAGCCCCCGTACCAGTAAATGTTTAATATTACTTTCACTCCTGCCCACATACCTCCTGGGTGTGGTGTTCTGTCCCATCTAGTGGCATCGAGACCACTTAGAGAGATAAAATGAGTCTGCTCTACAGCCAGTTGGCTTCTAGCTCATGCAGTAGAGGCTCCTGCATTCAACTCCAGAAGTCCCAGAGTTGATCCTGCCTGCCGATGACCAGGGTCTGTCAGCATTACACTTGCATGGAGTTTGACCACTTCTTTATAAGGACTAAGGTATAGAATGTAAATAAAACAAGTTACACTAAAAAAAATACCCAGACTTTGCTTTTTAGCTGTTTCATGGGTTCTGTTAGGACTGATAACAATAGCAATAACACATTTTCTGGGACATTGTATCAGCATATTTTGAAATTCTGTGACATGCCGGCAAAGAGTAGCACTGGAATGACTGTATGAGCATGAGGGGATCTTAGGTGAAATCCTGGCACCATCAAAGAAAATGGGAGTTTTGCCATTGACTTCAGTGTGGCCAGGATTTCACCCGTAATATCAAATTAAATAAAGAAGTGGATATATAGGTCTCTGAACAAAGGAAAATGGAGGAAAAGTAAACCAGTGACCAACAATTAAGCAAGAAGGCTAGAAATTAAAGACTTCACTCAGTCAGTCTAATATAGTAATTGATTTATCTTTCCTCAACTAATTTAATTATTTTTCCTTGCATTTTGTTTTTACTTTTCTTCACCACACGTCCAACAATGAAATGGTGCCATGTTGATTTGGTATTTGTGTTGAAGAGCTATCCGAGACACTTTCAAAAACTGTGTATCACTCATATTCATGGTTAGACTCAGCTGATTTGTGGTCACACACATTTAGCTGATTCACAAGAAGATATCAGTCTCTCTGTTAGAAGATCTCAATGATTTTCAGTCAGTGTAAGACCACTGAAATCTGTAATTGATGTTTACAATGCATTAGAAAATTCTCAAGTATTAGACACTTTATCAAATAGATCAAATTTGGAAAATCATCTCTTTTGTTAATATACAAATGTAAAAGCTACACCAACCTTATAATATTGTATTGCATTCAGGATTGGGGCTGTATTGTGCTAAGTGCAGTACAAACATATATGAAGACATGGTGCTTGCCATGAAGGGTCAGTAATTCCATTTGAATTATCTCAAGAAAGTCATTCTATAGACTATCTGTAGCCTTAAACATGCAACACCACAACCAAGTCCAAGTGCATATATCTAAATGAAATGTAACTGGTTAAATTTGAAGAAATAATCAGTTTTGGCAATAAAAGTGATCAAGTCTGGTGCCAGCCCTTTGCTAAAATTAATCCCTCTACTGGTTCTTCTGTTAAGTTTAACTTTTTCCTCTGAAATCTCTCTAGCCTTTGGAAAAATTCAAACCAGCCAGCCTTTCCACAACACTTGCTTTAATAAGAACAGTGAACCCACATTTTACGTTCAGACTGCAGGCTATGTGCACTGCAAGGATACTGATCCACTTAGTCTGTTTTTAACCATTCCTGTCATCCCTTAAATTCTAGCATTACTCCTGAGCCATTATCTATAATTGTTACTTGCAGCTTGACATCTCAACTGTAAGAGTCTCTAGAACCCACTGTTTGTACCTAACATTTTAACACTTCTGTGGTAATCTAGCCGTCCAGTCCCAGACCTGGACTTTAGTGTCCACCAGTCTGGTCCTGTCCCAAACCTGGACTTTTGCGTCCAAAGTTTGGGGGCTTACCTGAAACTCCCCCAAGCTCACTACCAGCTTGGATATTCTCGCTGCCACCAGATCAGGAATTAATCTATGGGGCCTGATCCCCCCTTTCCTCCCTCTGGTGTCCCCAACCCTCCCTTGGTGGGACACCCAGATTCCCAATCCCTTGGATGCTAAAAGCAGGGAAAATAACCCCTTCCCCCTCCTTATCAGGCTTGCCTCGCGGCTAACCTGTGTGACCCAAGAAACCAGCTTTTCTGCTTCCCTCAGGACAATGGAGATGCAAAATACCCACAGCTGGGCTCTGCCACCCCCCTTGCTCCAGGAACGAGGGAAAAACTGTAACCACCAGAGAACAGAGAGAATTCTTCGTCTCTTTCCCCGTAGTCTGCTCTTTCCCTGGACCCAAATAGGAAAATAGCCCACAGCCTGGCTTTTCCCTTTGCCTCCCTAGGAAAAGAACTTTCACAAGGTTTAACAAGAAAACTTTATAGAAAAAAAGAAAGAAAATATAAAACAATCATCTTGCATTAAGAAACTCAATACAGGCTCTTGCTTATAAGAAAATATAAAGAAACAGTCTGATTTAAAAGATAGCCCAATTAAACCAGCACAACAAATTAACATACAGGTAAATACACCCCAAAGACCATCATAGCTGAATTACTTTGCGGTTCCTGGGTACTTACAGATGTTTAGAAGAAGTATTAGGAGAGAATTAGAAGAAGACTTGTTTCCTCATAGCTAAGAAAACAACAAAGACCCCGAGTATACAAATTCCCGCCCCTGACTTTAAACAATCCAGTTCTCTGATTGGTCCTCTGGTCAGGTGTTCGGTTACCCTTTTCAGGTAAAAGAAACTTAACCCTTACCTTACCTATCCATTTATGACAACTTCACAGACCAGTACAGCATCTGTAACATCGGCCCGTTGCATACAATTATTTTTGTATGCACTTGGATTTGGGAGGAGGAGAGGATATTTCCATGGCATTTCAACATTATTTAATAGGTAGAGCTAAGGTTTCAAAGCAGTGTTGGAGTTACCTACATAGCTCTGGTACATTGCTTGAAAAAATTATTGCATGATCTCTTGAAAGAAATAGATTGCCTTTGTGTGATCAGTAGCAACAGATGATCATTTCAATACCATTCTCCTAATACTAAGGACTGAGAAAAACTATGGATAATAACAAAAACTACTCTATTCTTTGACAGCACTATTGGATAAAACTTTCCTGAACCACAACATTCATGTTTCAAACTTCTGATTATTACATAAATCCATGATTTTGAAATTGGTAATATTTATTTTCTATTAAAAAGTAATATCTAGCTATCCATTTAATATTTGTGCTTATGAAGAAGCAAGAGAATCTGATTCTAGTTATACCAGTGGATATCTCCACAAAAATCATTACAGCTATTGTATACTTACACCAACATAACTGAGATTAGAATCTAGCCCATTGTCTCTTTTGTTTTCTTATCGAAAACTGATGATTGAACAAACTTCCTGTGCATTAACCTACAAGAGGGCTATATCCTCACCTGAAGGCATCAGTCTCTGAATTAAGAAAGCCTTTTTTCTTCCCACTCATTTACTAATACTCTAATAATAGACACTAATGTGTAATGTCTAAGTTTCAGTGACAACTCTTCATATTGTGTAATAAGATGTAAATTGAGACAGAATCTCTCTCTTAGGACATATGATTGGATTGGACTCAAATTATAGTCTGAGGCTGAAAACCAGCTTCAAAATACAGAACCTTACACAGTGGTCACCTTCAACCCTTTCTACCAGTTTGAAAGTTGTTGTTCATTTCCTGTACTTATAGTAGTAGAAACCAGTAGAAATGGTAAGAACTTCTAAAGTGGTAGAAACTTTCTAAGTGTGCCCTGGAAAAACCTATTGAATTATTTATTTTACAATGAAAGGAATTGACATTAATGCTAGATTAGAAGAGAAGAGAAGGCAAGTAGTAAAGATTTAAAGAAACAGAGAGAAAAACTTGTATAGAAACTTACAAAAGGGGAAACTAGGCTTGAAAAATAAATTACTTGGGAGTTACTTAAACTAAGGGCGGGGGAAGCCCTTCAGTCATATGAAAAGAATAAAATTCAAGTGACATTGAACAGAAGAGAAAAAATGTCTGAATTGTGTATATTTTGTAAGATCAGAGAAATGTAAGAGAGTGAGCCCATTTATTGATATGAAAACTAGAATTAAAATGACATAGATAATTTGAGCTGAAAAATCAAACCAACATAAATCTGCCAAGAGAAGACAAATATGTTGTTACCTTTACCAGTAAAGGTTACGCTATGAACTACTGAATTCAGAACACATTGAGGCCATCTGAGAATTACAATACTATATTATTACAGTAAATAGAATGGGTATTTCAACCATATGTCTTGACTTGATATTAGTAGAGGTAGGAAATATTGCTTACATTAAAAAAGGAAAAGAGAACTGAACTGATGTGGCCTCAGAATCATAAAAAAATATTAAAACTCCAGCACGTTTCATTACAGGAGTGGGAGATGTTTGACTCAAATAGAATGTTTTCTCAATATAAAAGCCAGTTAATATAATATCTGCTTATGACATGTTGCCATTTTTTTTTAATCTTCTGCCTGGCCATTGTGAAGTCTGCCAGCCATGTAACACCAGGGTGGACTTGCTGTTTATGCCCAGCCCATTTAATTTTTAATCTCTGTCATGTCTGTACTTGTGTTTCAATATTTCTTAACTGAGTTATATAATAGTAAAGAACTGACTTTCATTTGCATGGTGTGTTACCTGGAACTGGTAGCTGAATAAAAGAACATTTAAGTATATGCAAAAATGTTTGTTTTTCTATTTGAATCATGACAGTAAAAGAATTCACTTGAAGTATGCACCAAAACTGGGGCAATGACAAGGCTTTAGCATAAACAAATACAAGGAAGGAAGAATGTATGATTGTGTCTAAGTTCCACAGGAGGGGAGAGGATGTTTAATTACAAACTTACTAGGTACTTTGTCCAAGTGTTAATGAGCTGATGCAGTGATATATATATATACAAACTAACTTTAAAGGACAAGATGGTTTAATCAAATGCTAATGTGTATTTTGCCACCCATTGTGAAAAACTGGACCTGGAGAGATCAAAAACTTCCCTTATCTTTAATGGAGGAAGTTAGTATTAACACAGGACACATCCTCCTATGAGCATATCACATTGCTATATCTCTCACAGTCATGGAGAGGCCTGACATTTCTACAATGGTACAGACAAGATAATCTTTGGATGTTCTGTAACAAAGTTTAGAGCCTATGTAAAGATTCTTATCATGTTATTTATGTAGGCACATATCAATTTACATCCCTTTTCCACTTTTTCTTTTTTTTTTCTGTAATTTGCTATAGCCTCATGGGATGCAGAGGAAAGTGATGCAGAGAAAGTCTACATGTCATGCTAAGGTTGTGGTGTTCCTCTAAAGCAGTGCCACTGAATAGCTGAGGAGCCCAAGAAGGTCCAGACCAACCCACTAAAGTATGCAAAAGGAATGTTACATAATTCCAGAGTGGGACCCTCCCAGGCCAACTCACATGCACTGAACACAATAAATGTTTAGGGTATGGTGGAGAATCTGGACTTTAACTCCAAATCTTAAGGAAACATGCCTTTAAATTATTTACTTCCCTGAATCCCCATTTTCACCCCTCAAGAGATATTTCTACCAGGCCTGGCACTATACAGTGATAAACCTCCAATGCCCAAAGTCCACAATAAAAACAAAGAAACAAAAATATGCATTAGATAAGGAGTCCCCAACATGGTGCCCGCAGGCACCAGGGCGCCCACCGCGGCATCTAAGTGCGTCCATGTACTGGCCAGCAGACAAGCATCTGCCAAAATGCCACCGAAATTCGGTGGCATTTTGGCGGCGACACCTCTGGATGACGCTGCTTGCCTCCAACAAACAGCGTCATCCGGAGGTGTCGCCACTGAAATGCCACTAAATTCGGCAGCATTTCGGGGGCGACACTTCTGGATGGCACTGCTTGTCAGTGGCATTTTGGCGGATGCTTGTCCGCCACCACAGTCCTCCGTGGCTCATCGTCTGGTGCCCGCTAAACAAAAAGGGTTGGGGACCACTGCATTAGTTGAAGGTATTTTTCTATATTTCTCCATCATCAGAGGAAAAGCTTTATACTCCAGATTATTTTTCTGTCAAGTGTGATAACATATAACAAGGGTTAGCAACCTCTGGCACACAGCTCGCCAGGGTAAACACCCTGGCAGGCCGGGCCAGTTTGTACCAGTCACGTTGGCAGGTTCGACGGACTGCGGCTCCCACTGGCCGTGGTTCACTGTCCCAGGCCAATGGGGGCGATGGGAAGCAGAGCAGGTGAGGGATGTGCTGGCCACGGCTTCCCGCCACCCCAATTGGCCTGGGATGGCTTACCGTGGAGAGCAGCATGCCAGAGGTTGCCGACCCCTGACATATAACAAAACAAGTGTTCTCCATCATTATTAGAAAATATAGATCAAAACAATTCAAATCACAAAAATCCAATATAATATCTGAAATGGGAAATGAAATACACTTTGGTTTTTTTACATATAGTAAGCTTGGAAAGGACAGAAATATAAAGATACTCATAGTATTTCTATGATACCAATTAGCAAAAGGACACAGTAAAAATATTTGCACAAGAAACTAGGTAAATCATGTTTACCTGGAAGCTTAATAAATCAAGAGTAAACTGTGTTGAATGTAGGACATTGAGAACATCAGTCTGAACAATTACTCTCTTGTAGTTTCAGGATAGAAGTTTAATCAGTTCAGTAGCAAAAAATCATGAGTCATGCTTTTCTCAAGTGACATATAGATACATATAGACAGTAGACTGCTGTCATAGAGTCTTTATAATTCCTATTGAAGGTCAGCTTATACATAAAAACAAGATTTTATCAGAATGTTTTTATATGTGAAATTTTGCATAATATGTTAAAACATGCAAAATACATTATACATGTATATATCTTGTGTGTATGAACTAGAGCAGGGGTCCCCAACGCATCTCAATGCACCCGCATCCTGGTCCCCGGGAAAGCACCAGCTGAAATGCCACAGTGGCATTTTGGCGGGGACACCCCTCAATGATGATGCTTGTCGCCGACAACTGATGTCATCGAGAGGCATCGCTCCCAAATTTTGGCAGGGACACCTCTTGATGACATCTCTTGCCGTCGAGAAGCGACGTCATCGAGAGGTGTCGCCGCCAAAATGCTGCCGAAATTTGGAAACATTTCGGTGGGTGCTCTACCGCCGCAGTGGTCCTTCGGCTGGCGCCCGCCAGCCAAAAAGGTTGGGGACCACTGAACTAGAGAGACAGAGAGGCTGCAATAAAGGTTTATAATGGAAGATCTTTTGCATTTGCAAGTACCTGACAATGCAATACAATGCTGGAATCACACTTTGAGAGCATCATTGTTCACTGAAGGTCACTCTTTCGTCCCACAAAACAATAATAGATTTCTACATATACAAAAATCTCAGCTCTAGAATATGTCTGTATTATAATCTTTATCAATATATATTTGCCTTAAACATGCTGAAGGCTTAAACCATAATTCTGTACTGAGTGTGCATGGACTCCTGCTTCCACACTCAGCCCAGCTGATCTCCATGGGGACCAGTAAGGGGGGTCTGCCTATGAGGGCTCATGGATTAAACTCTTAGTAACATCTCCTAACAGGTCCAGGTGACTTTCTCAGTCAATAGTACAGCTCCAGTTGAAATAGCAGCAACCATCTTGGATAGCAGGATGTAAGTGAACATCTCTTCCATTTCCAGTTTCTGCCACTCACATATATTTTTAAATGTCATGTTTACTCAGAATGCTGCTGAGTACCCATCTTGGTCTTCCTGGAGGAAGTTTAAAAATATTTTAATTTCTTTTATTTTTGCATTATTTTTCTTTTCTCTTGATATTTTGCTTCCTATAGCCTGAGTAACTTAAAAAAAAAGAAGCAGCAGAAAAGCACCACATCATCGAAGTCAGATGTGGAAAAGGGCTACTAAGTCACCACTCAATCTCCCAGCTAGTGTAAGATTCTTCCCTAGAGTACATTCATTAGTAGTTGGCCATGTTCTAGGACCCTACAGTGAGTTACAGGGCAACTCTACTGGCTCATGGCAGAAGGAGACCCAGTGGTTTTCATTAGTGAGCCAGACCAGGTTGTATTCCAGTTCAGGAGCCTAAAAGATTTTGTATGTCTCTCAGAATCACAAGGGACTTGAGTAGTTCCCAGAAGACCTTCTCTCTTATCCCTGAGTCCATGCTGACTAAAAGAGATACACAAAACCATTTACACTCTGGGACTGGAGCTAATGAGACTCCCTGTTTTGGCAGATGAAGAGGAAATTTTTGTCTAGTGAAAACTTTGATATATTAAACTGAACTGGTCAAGTGACTGGTGATTAAAGACATGTGTGATGAAACAGAAGGGCTGCTGATTCTGACCATTGATGTTTTGTAACTTACTGTGTATTTAAATGTATGTCAAGAACACCCACAGCCTTGGATAGGCACCAATGTGTTCTAAAAGGAATTCCACACTCAACTGAAATAAATGAATAATTCCATGCAGGGTGCTAGAACTAGACATCTTATCACACATCATTACATTGTCTAATAGCAGAGATATTCCTGGAAACATTTGATGGGTGACCACTGCTCACTATGCGAACACGATCATTTTATATGTCTATGTACTGTGAGTCTGATTTGACTCTTCCACGTATTGTGTATTTAAAGTACACAAACAAATGGCTATTTTTACTGTGAATTCAAGTTTGAGAATATTTTCGTATTACGAACAATGATAGAATTATCTGAGGAGAATTGTGATCATGGAGTTGTTTTGCCTAGATCAGGGAAATAAGCTGGGATGCCAGGTCACCAGGGACTGGTGAAACTAAACCATATCAGCAAGGCCCCTGCTATCAGCCACATTATGCACATGGATTCTAATTTTGTACCAATTTTACACCATTTACTTTCATGGAGTTAGTCCTGACTTCCACTAGTGTAAGTGAGAGGAATATCAGATTTACTGTATGTAAGGTCTGTGACTATGGTATACTATACTATATAAGGTAGACTATATATGTATACATTATACTATTGCATAGCACCTGTGGTCTGGGTGCTGTATTACAGTGTACAGCATCACCTGCTGACAGCTGGGACTCCTTGTGGTGGTGGGGATGGGGTTTTTCCAGATTCTGGAAACCCCAGAAGCCACTGTACACACGGCTGCCCTGTGGGTCTGCTGGTGGGCTTGGAATGGGGAAGTTGGTTAGGGGGGAATGCTCAGGTGGAAAGGGGAAGGCTCTGAATTTGGGGGGTTGGAGTTGATGTGGAGGGAGGTTCTGAGCTGCAGGGGATTGTTAGGAAATGGGGGTGGACTTCTCCACCTGAAGGGAAGGGGTCTGAGCTTGGGTGGCAAGGGTCTCTGAGCCATGGGTTATCATGGAGGGAAGAGGATTTTAACAACTATGCACTTGAGGAAGGCATAGGGACTTTAAAGAGGGAGATGAGTTGGCAGATTTGTGTGTGAGTGAATGAGAGTGTGAATGACATGATGGGAAGTGTAGTGCAAGATAGTGTGCAGAAATAGAAGGCTAGAAATCAGTATGAACAGAGACAAACTAGTTCAACGTTTGTCATGAGGAAAAGTATAATTATGTACATTATGGATAGACTTGTGACTAGTCTCTATATAATTGTGCAAGGTAAGGGGATATGCAGGATGCCTGTACTAAGCCTTCCCATTTATGAATCTGCTGAGATGACAGTAAAGGGAGAAAGTGTGGAGGGAGTCTTTGTACCCACCCAGTTCTCCTGCAAAGGAGATGGACCATTAGTGCTGTTGTCCTCTCCAAGGCATAGCAGAGATGTGGCCATGATCAAACTCCCTTGCACAACAGGAAGTGGTTGCAAGGCTGCCATGTGTTGGAGTCAATGCTACATTTGTCATCCAGTGTACCTCTGGAGGCATTATTATGCAGTACTCAATTGGCTGCAGTCTCCACCTGTTATGCATCTGAACTACTGCTGTGAGCTTTTAAAGTGCAGCATACACTTACAGTATAATTCATGTTATTACCTGTAATAATTACTTATATTACCATAATTACACTGAACTAATACTGTTGAATCTTCCACTGAGTCAAGGAAAACTTCTTACTCTCTATCCTAAGCAGGGTTCCAGATAAATAATTTCGTAGACTACTTTTACGTCTTTTTGTCAGCTTTTATACTTGGCTTTTGTCTACAGCTTCTACCCTCCAGATATCCACAGTAAGAGCTTTCCTAATCTGACTTTTTAATGACCAAAACTACAATGGGTAAACAAAAAACCAACAGTCATATAATCAAAATGGCACATCTTTTCAACATTTAGTTCTGTAAGATGGTGGGGGGAAATCAATGAAAGTAAAACATGCAACTCCTTTGAGGCATGTGGGATAAAGCGAAGTGCAAGACAAAGCTGATCACCCAAAATTTTGATAAGCTCAAGATGAAAACTAACAGGTTTGCTCACAACTTTAGGTCGTAGTATGTAGATCTCAGCTACTTTGCCATGCCACTTCATAATTAAGTATCTCTAAAACTACAATAAAAGATCTCATTATGAAGATCTTTGATGATGTAAGATACGGAAGCTCTATTTTATACAGCTGGATAAATGAGGCACAGAGAGATTATGGGAGGTGGCTCTTATAAACAAGAACTTTCAGCATAACTCATTGCTGTGGGCTGTTAAATTCCAGTTGGATAACCTAGGCATAAAAGGCTAAGTTGACTATTACAAGAGCCTTCAGTAATCCAATCAAACTTTTTCAGTCACTCACTACAAATTACTCCAGAGCAGCTGCACCACCCCCAACCCCGCCTCCAGCCCTGTCCTCTGCTGTACAGACCCGGACAGAAGAGGCACGCACGCAGCTGTGTCGAAGGGTTGAGGGTGGGCATGGGGGCAGTACAGCCGCACTGGAGGAGCTGCATGTTCTTCTTCTTTCACTGCTGTAGCTCCCAGGAGAGCCTTGTGGTTCAGGGCTCTCCCAGAAACCGCAGTGGCAAAAGGAGCAGAACATGGGGCCACCGGTTGGGTAGCCCCTCGCCAGCAGCTCCTGTGGTGCAGCTGTACTTCCCCCAGCCCTGTCCTCCAGCTGGGCTGCTGTACAGTCCCCAGACAGGAGATTTGGGCACGCAGATGCATCAAGGGGCTGGGGACAGTACAGTTGCGCCAGAGAAGCTGCCAGCATGGGGCTGCCGGGCGGCCCCCCGTTCTGCTTCTACTGTGTCTTTTCAGTACACAATACCAGCTATAAATAGCTTACTGGTATTGCGTACTGGATCATAATGCCTTACTGCACCACTGATCTTATCTGCCTTAATAGCATCTCCAAGGTTCATTATACTAGACAAATTGCTTAATATAGTTAATCAAAAATTGCCTGACTTCCTAAAAAAGCAAAACAGACATGTAATTATCTGCTGATTAACATTATTCAAAAGAAAAATATTTTTATGTTCGATTAAAAGAAAAATTACCTTTAATCACTCATGAAAACCAAAGAAACAGGAGTAGGCCTTGAGACTCTTCATATGAATAACATTCATGTAATATGGAAAGAATCTTGCAAAACGATAAATATGCCCTAGAAATAGCAGTGTTGTTTACTTGGACTAGACAGTCTGATTGTACTTGTGCTTCCTCCATAATTAGATAGAAAAATGATAAATTATAGTTAAATAGCCCAGATACACAACATATCTAAAAGCTTTCATAACAGAGATAGTTGTTTAGCTGCACATCACTCTATGAAGACCTTTAATTTGTCTATAAGCACAACAAAGCATCTATTGATTTGCTCTAACTGACCATGCATACTTGCTCTAATGAGAAACTGTTCTTCCATATGCTACCATGTAACAGCAAAATCTTTAACTGCCAATAAAGCACTTGAAATGGAGTGCCTTCTTTAAACAAAATATAAGAAAAAATGGCTTTATGGCAGCTTTGCACCATAGGGACCCTACTACAACTACAGATGAGGACTTTATAAACAGTCAGAAAGAAATATATATTTCATCCAGACAAAACAATCTTAAATTTGACCCCCAAATGGTAGCTTCTTAATAGCATTACTTTTATTATCTTAATGTTTTTATTCAAATATTTTCTTTTATGGGACACTGCTAAGTAGGTAATATCAATTAATAGATTAACTGACAATAGATTTTTGCTATTTCTTGATAATTATGTTGTTTAAATAGTTGAGTTAAAAAAAGCATATAGCACTGCTGAAGTATGTGTCTAAGATACGTCTGTGACCTTGTTACCTGAGCACCTCACCATCATTAATGTATTAATGATGTAAGGTAGGAAAGCTCTATTTTATACAGCTGGATAAATGAAGCACAGAAAGATAATGTAATTTGGTTGAAGTCACACTGGAAGCCTATAGCAGAACAAAGAACTGAACACAGATCTATCAAATCCTAGATTTCTACCCTAACCACAAGACCATCCTTTCTCTCACACATGTATGTTTCTATATGAAGCTGATCAATGTATCACTAATGTGTACATGTATCATTTTTCTCTTTTCACAGTCTTTTTCAAGAAGTATTTTGCATTGTGTGTATGTTTTGAGATTCCTAATGAAATAATAGTATTGATTTGAGCTCTGTGTTAATGTTGCTGTATTGTGATGAAATATGCATTTCTTTGTGTTTGATACAAATACTGTGTCTATGTTTATCCTACTGGCACATTTATGAGATCCTTAACTATGCTGCCTGCCAGGGGCCCATATCCAAGATGTTACGGAGAAATTGTCAAGGATCATCCGGCCCTCTGACTATTACCCCATGCTACTCATCCATGTGGGCACTAATGCTACTGTGAGATATGACCCTCAGCAGATCAGAAGTGACTACAGAGCTCTGGGAGTAAGGGTGAGGGAGTTGGGAGCACAGGTGGTGTTCTCTTCAGCCCTTCCAGTCAAGAATAGGGGCCTCGGCAGAGACAGATGCATGCTGGACGTGAATGCCTGGTTGTGCAGATGGTGTCTCCAGGAGGGCTTGGGCTTCCATGACCACAGGATGCTGTTCCAGGAAAAAGGACTGCTAAACGGAGATGGGGTCCACCTATCGGGGAAGGAGAACAGCACATTTGGCTACAGACTTCCTAACCTAGTGAGAAGGGCTTTAAACTAGGTTCGACAGGGGATGGTGACCAAAGCCATCAGATAAGTCAAAAACATGAAGACCTGGGAGAAGGGTAGGAATTTGGGGGAGCATGGGCTGTTATAGCAGAAATAAGGGAGAGACAAGACAGAACTGGGAGGTGGGGAGCAAATCAAATCAGTATCTTAGATGACTGTATACTAATGTGAGAAGTATGAGGAATAAGCAGGAAGAACTCGAAATGCTAGGAAATAAACACAACTATGACATAGTTGGCATCACGGAGACTTGGTGGATAATACGCATGAGTGGAATATTGGTATAGAAGGATACAGCTTGCTCAGGAAGGTCAGGCAGGGAAAAGGGGAGGAGGTGTTGCCTTATATATTAAAAATGTATATGCTTGGACTGAGGTTGAGATAGAAATAAGAGACAGACTTGTTGACAGTCTCTGGGTAAGGATAAAAGGCGTAAAAAAAAACCAAGGGTGATGTCATGGTTGGCATCCACTATAGACCAGCAAACCAGGAAGAAGAGGTAGATGAGGCTTTTTTCAAACAACTAACAAAATCATCCAAAGCACAGGACTTGGCGGTGATGGGGGGCTTCAAATATCCAGACCTCTGTTGGGAAAATAACACAGCAGGGCACAGATTATCCAACAATCTCTTGGAATGTATTGGAGACATTTTTTTTTATTTCAGAATGTGGAGAAAGCTACCGGGGAAGGCTGTTCTAGATTTGATTTTGACAAATAGGGAAGAACTGGTTGAGAATTTGAAAGTGGAAGGCAGCTTGGATGAAAGTGATCATGAAATGGTATAGTTCATGATTCTAAGGAATGATAGGAGGGATAACATCATAATGAAGACAATGGATTTCAAGAAGGCAGATTTTAGCAAACTTGGAGTTGGTAGGTAAAATCCCATGGGAAGCAAGTCTAAGGGGAAAACAATTGAAGACAGTTGGCAGTTTTTCAAAGAGACATTATTAAGGGCACAAGAGCAAACTATCATACTGTGTAGGAAAGGTAGGAAGTATGGCAGAAGACCACTCTGGCTTAACCAGGAGATCTTCAATGATCTAAAACTCAAAAAAGAGTCCTACAAAAAGTGGAAACTTGGTCAAATTACAAAGGATGAATATAAACAAATAACACAAATATGTAGGGACATAATTTGAAAGGCCAAGGCACAAAATGAGAACAAACTAGCTAGGGACATAAAAGGAAACAAGAAAACATTCTACAACTACATTAAAAGCAAGAGAAAGACCAAAGACAGAGTAGGCCCATTACTCACTGTGGGGCGGGGGGGGAGACAATAACAGAATATGTGGAAATGGCAAAGGTGCTTAATGAGTTCTTTGTTTTGGTTTTCACGAAGAAGGTTGGTGGCGATTGGATGTCCAACATAGTGAATGCCAGTGAAAATGAAGTAGGATCAGAGTCTAAAATAGGGAAAGAACAAGTCAAAAATTACTTAGACAAGTTGGATGTCTTCAAATCACCAGGGCCTGATTAAATGCATCCTAGAATACTCAAGGAGCTGACTGAGGAGAGATATCTGAGCCATTAGCAATTATCTTTGAAAAGTCATGGAAGACTGGAGACATTCCAGAAGACTGGGGAAGGGCAAATATAGTGTCCATCTATAAAAAGAGAAATAAGAACAACCCAGGAAATTACAGACCAGTCAGCTTAACTTCTGTACACAGAAAGAGAATGGAGCAAATAATTAAGCAATCAATTTGCAAACACCTAGAAGATAATAAGGTGATAAATAACAGTCAGCATGGATTTCTCAAGAACAAATCGTGCCAAACCAACCTAATAGCACAAGGTAACAAACCTTGTGCAAGGGGGAAAGTGGTAGATGTGATATACATAAGGCTTGTTGATACTGTCTCGCATGACCTTCTCATAAACAAACTAGGAAATACAACCTAGATGGAGCTACTATAAGGTGAGTGCATAACTGACTGGAAAATCGTTCCCAGAGAATAGTTATCACTAGTTCACAGTCATGCTGGAAGGGCATAACAAGTGGGGTCCCACAGGGATCGCTTCTGGGTCCAGTTCTATTCAATATCTTCATCAATGACTTAGATCAGGGATTGTCAACCTTTGGCACAAGCAGCAAAGTGTCCTGTGGCACCTTATAGACTAACAGACGTATTGAGGCATGAGATTTCGTGGGTATGCATGCATCTGACGAAGTGGGTATTCACCCACGAAAGCTCATACTCCAGTACGTCTGTTAGTCTATAAGTGCCACAGGACTCTTTGCTGCTTTTACAGATCCAGACTAACATGGCTACCCTTCTGATACTTGACAACCTTTGGCATGTAGCCCATCAGGGAAATCTGCTGATGAGCCAGGACAGTTTGTTTACGTGCAGTGTCCAAAGGTTCAGCCAATCGCAGCTCCCACTGGCCACGGTTCGCCGTTCCAGGCCAATGGGGGCTGCAGGAAGTGGCGCGGACAGAGGGATGTGCTGGCCGCCGCTTCCCACAGACTCCATTGGCCTGGAATGGTGAACCGCGGCCAGTGGGAGCTGAGATCGGATGAACCTGTGGATGCTGCAATTAAGCAAACCATCCTGACCTGCCAGCAGATTTCCCTGATGAGCCGTGTGCCAAAGGTAGCCAATTCTTGACTTAGATAATGGCATAGAAAGTACACTTATAAAGTTTGCAGATGATACCAAGATTGGACGGGCTGCAAGTGCTTTGGAGGATAGGATTAAAATTCAAAATCATCTGGACAAACTGGAGAAGTAGTCTGAAGTAAATCAGATGAAATTCAATAAGGACAAATGCAAAGTACTCTAACTATCAGTTGCACACATACAAAATGGGAAATGACTGCCTAGGAAGGAGTATTGTAGAAAGGGATCTGGGGGTCAGAGTGGATCACAAGCTAAATATGAGTCAACAGTGTAACGCTGTTGCCAAAAAAAGCAAACATCATTCTGGGATGCATTAGCAGGAGTATTGTAAACAAGACATGAGAACTAATTCTTCTTCTCTACTCCGTGCTGATTAGGCCTCAACTGGAGTATTGTCTTCAGTTCTGGGCGCCACATTTCAGAAAAGATATGGACAAATTGAAGCAAGTCCAGAGAAGAGCAACAAAAATGATTAAAGGTCTAGAAAACATGACCTATGAGGGAAGATTGAAAAAATTGGGTTTGTTTAGTCTGGAGAAGAGAAGACTGAGAGGGGACATAACAGTTTTCAAGTACATAAAATGGTTGTACAGGAGGGGGAAAAAATCTCTTCTCTTAACCTCTGAGGATAGGGCCAAGACGCAGTGGCTTAAACTACAGCAGGCCGGTTAGGTGACAATTCAGAAAAACTTCCTAATCAGAGTGGTTACGGCAACTGGAATAAAATTGCTTAGGGAGGTTGTGGAATCCTCAATCATTGGGGATTTTTAAGAGCACGGTTGGACAAACACCTGTCAGAGATGGTCTAGATACATACCTAGTCCGCCTCAACGTGCCAGTAGACTGGAACTAGATGACCTCTCGAGGTCCCATTACAGTTCTATGCATTACTATGATTTTAAAACTTGTGCACTTTTTAAGTACCTTGCAGTTTGTAGGTCCAGTAAGACATGAAAGGGAGGATCTTGTGATTAAAGGTAATGACTTGGGACTGCAAGGCAATCAGGTTCATTTCCTGGCTCTGTTAAAGCCTTTCTGGTGACCTTAAGCAATGTGTTTCAAGTGCTTTAGTGGGACCATTCTGTCACTGGAGCTTCTGCTCAGTAGTCATTTAAATCATGGTGTAGTAATACTTCCATCATTTAGGGGGTTGTGAGGCCCTAAATCTATTAAAGCTCAAAGTGCTCACATACTAATACAACGGGGGTTCATCACGGTCATGGA
Source organism: Chelonoidis abingdonii (assembly GCF_003597395.2). NCBI lineage: Eukaryota > Metazoa > Chordata > Testudines > Testudinidae > Chelonoidis > Chelonoidis abingdonii. The sequence continues at coordinate 62,708,888 of NC_133769.1, read as the reverse complement.
TGACAATCGAGCTGGCTGAAGCTCACACATATGAGATGAGGTGAGGTGCAGGGAGTGGGGCAAGGCCCGAGGAAATGATGTGGTAATATCAGCCCCTTTGGATGAGTGTGTAAATTTGCCAATCATTACTAGGTTCAATTAGGGGTCATCTACAGCATACTCACTAGTCTACCAGTGTGGAATTCGAAGGTCGTTGGTTATGACCATATAGCCCTAAAGGGCTAGAGTTGCCTTATGTGAGGGATGCCTCTTTCCTGTGCCATAATCCACAGCTTAAACAGTCAGCAGGAATGATCAAGTGGATCCTCTCTCGTTATAAAAGAGAGGTAAGTGGCTGGCAGGCATTGTGTGTGAGAGCGTCAGAACCTGGAATTTGCTCCCACCCTCGAAATACCCCGCCCCCCCCAAATGTGGTGACTTTGCAGGCGTTGCTCAAAAGAGACTAATTGGGCCTGGGTATCTGGAGAGTGGCTGAAGGTAATGCCATCCCTAATTTTGGGATTACGAACAGGTATAAAGGATGCTTCTGTAGTTGGCTGGCTGGCTGGAAGTCCTGTTGAATAATTATTTTAATTCTGTTTGAGCATTTAAGTATTATATTAATTAGTGTTAGTGTCCTGTGGTCGTTGAATAGGCATCTTTAGGTTATTATTTAAATCTAAATAAAATAAAAGTCCAGTAGATAATCATCTAGCAACATTAACTAGGTTTTAAACAAAGTTTTGGATCAATTTGATAGTTTGCTGAATTCCCTAGGCTGTTTTGTCAGTGTCTATTCATAGGTAAATGAGAATAAAGTTTATTTGATATGTTATGAATAGGGAGTCCCTATCTTTAAATTAAAGGGATGAGCTGAGCTGACCAAACTAATAATGGCTATAAAACAAAATCCATATTCCTCTAGCTATTTGGAAATTGTAGAAAGAATCTGGCACTGAAAATGCACTGTCTACAAGGAAAATATCACCCCAGCATTTTTAAAGGGTCATGAAAAGCTCTCGAAGAGAATGCATTTTATATAAGCACCAACTCTGGTATCTTTGTTTTGGCCATTGAAATAAAGCACTGATGAGGGGGGCTATTGTGGAATATATTCTCTATTGGCTTTTTTCTTTTCTCTATCAGTTTTCAGTGATGGAGAATTGAGTCTAGTTTTTCAATAGAAAATCCTTAAACATTTTATTATTTCTGCCCTTGAAAATTGTGTCTTGCACAAGCCAATGTCAAAATCTATCTAATCTATCTGCATTTTTAAAGTGCTTATCACTCTTGTACTGTATAAAGATTAAAAAGCGATAGTAAGGCTGCCTGGGGATAGTCAGTAAAATCTATTTATGTTTTGAGTGTTGTGATATAATGGGGTTTCACTGGGCTGGTAAAGGGACACAAGAAAGCCTAGGCACTATACGAAACTTTCCAATAATTATTTTGAAGGCTCCATTTGAAAAGAAGTATTTAGTTTATTCAGTGTCTTCAGAACAAATTCAATATGACTTAAACCTAGAAATAAGACAACACCAAAACATAGTTGTTTTATGCTGGGGACTCAAAAACTGAGGCGAAAAAACTGAGCTCATGTTTTTGAAAGTTTAGACCATAGTGTCCAAGACTTCTCTCACTAAAGTAAGTGGCAAAAAACTCCCACTGAAATCAGTTGGAATAGGATTGAACCTAAAACTATCCAAAGGAAATTAAATTAATGACTTGGTTTAATTATAATTTATTTTCTTCATTTTTGGTCCAGCACACAAGTTTTCAAGATATATATATGTGGAAATCTCAAAGGGGGAACAATAACAAGCCATTTTGAGCTACAGAATGAGACAAACAGTAGGCAAAGTCAACATTTCAGATCATGAGAATTTTTAATGATCTAGCTCATAAATGATTAAAGCAAATTCTTAAGGCTTTGCAAAAATATTCTCCCATGTCTTCCAAATAAATCTGACAATTTCCAGGCTAATTAAATTTTCCAAACCAAAGTGGAGGGCAGCCTAGTAGCAACCTTGATAATGGGAAGCAACCACCTCTGTAAAATTCATCCCACTTTATTTCCCTAATGGAAGTCAACAGATGAGCTTTCCATTATAGTCTGAAGGTCAACAAATTAGGCATTCAAGAGACCAACACAGAAAGCAGATTCCAATGCCAAGGGCCTTGTACCAAGAATGTCCTGCATCTAGTCCCCCATAGTTCCAGTCCAAGATACAGACGTAGCTCAGCTGATTTTTAGTGCTGCAAATGACCAGAAACAGAGAGGTGGACTGTGATTTAGCCAGGGCTCAGGACCCAAATTAGTTATGGCTTTACACATGAAATCAAAGCCAGTGACATATCTGGAGAAGTATCAGAGGGGTAGCCGTGTTAGTCTGAATCTGTAAAAGCAGCAGAGAATCCTGTGGCACCTTATAGACTAACAGACGTTTTGGAGCATGAGCTTTCGTGGGTGAATACCCACTTCGTCAGATGAATGCCACATGCTCCAAAACGTCTGTTAAATCTATAAGGTGCCACAGGATTCTCTGCTGCTTATATCTGGAGAAGCAGTATTGTGTTTTACATTGCCTAGCAGAGATAAACAACAAAAAGCATTCTGCACAAGCCCAATTAATGGCTGTCTGTATTTTGCAGTATGTATATATGACTGTTAAACAGAAAGAGGAAAAGGAAGTGAATTAGGCCTATTTTTAGAGTTAAAGCAGAATTTGTTCATAATGAAAAAAACAGAATAATTGCAACAGACAATATAGGAAAGCAATACATTTATTTCACTTATACATCAGAATGCTGTGTGCATAAACATTTCTTGAAACTTTGATTGCATTTTGTCATTCATTTGGTCCACTGAACTTGTCACACACTTCTTATTTAACCAGTGTCCTTCATGTTTCCAATATTTTAATATCTATGCTAGCTCTCTCAAGGATACAGTAGCTGGAGGACTCGATTGAGGATTCAGATAAAATATCTGACATCATAGTAGAACAAGGTCACCTTTGTATTCTTGTGACCAGAGCCTTGGTTCACCCTCATTGACCCTGCATGCTCTTATATTCTGTGTTAAATCAAGCAAGCGTAGGGGAAGGCGAGTTGTTTATGTAAGGTTGATTCATGTTAAACCATGTACACTTGTTACAAAATAGGCAATCAACTTTCACTTCTCTGATTTTTGCTTCTCTCTTAGTTTATGGCTTCTTTGGCTTTTGTTGCTTGTTCGCTTTCGTTCACTCAGAGAAAGCCTAATTCTATATTTTTTACAGAAATCAGCGAAGCCAGGGTAGGCTTCTTTGTTAGTGTACAATATATAGCATTCAGAGAATTAAAAAAAAATTAATAACTAGTCCTCAGCATGATGATGATAATCTGTGACAAGCAATCAGAAATCCTTGAAAACTTTAACAGTTCCACAGGAAATGTTCTGAGTCTTTCAAGGAATAATAGATAGTGTTGTTCATTTTTTCATGAAGCTGAGAAGGTGGGGGGAAGACCCAAATGCTATTTTGAAATTTGCTGAAAATAGATGTTTTGTCTATGTATTTCAGGAAGAAACTTTTGACCTGTTCAGATTGGGTGCAGCCTATTGAGCCTCATCCAGTGCCCACTGAAATCAATGGAAGTCCTTTCATTAACTTTAGTGAGATCAGAAAGGTCCAATAGAATATGCAGTTGCAAGTATGGAACTGTAGTATAAAATAGTCTTTTTTATTCTATTATTTTTTAAAGCTCTGTATGGATATAGATGGGGTCATCCCTCAGTTCTTCCAATCTCCATTCTCTCCTCAAACTAAGCAGTGCAGAGTGCAAAATGTTTCTGGAAAAGAATTGGAGCATATAACAATTTTCAACTGTGAAATCATCCAACAAATTTTGGAAAGGGCAATAAATAGTTCTGGGACAAACTGCTGGGTTTTATTTTATAGCTCTTAATCAATAAAGAATTGCTCAGAAACTTTACCTTAGAAGCAGAGCTTTTATTCTCTTGTAGGGTTATGATTCTTGAAAACTTTTACATCATTTAAATTCCCTTTCACAACCTCCCAAACCTTTAACTTCTTGTCTGGGTATTCAGTACACGCCAAGAGCTATGGTCCCCTCATTGCTACAGTGAGATTCACTGTTTCCTGCAAAATATGCAGTCTTAGGGGCTTGGTCCCACACAAGTTTCCCCTTACTATGAATATAACTAGAAAGTAAGATCATTGTAGATGCTATAGGAATCAGAAACAATGCAGAAAACTGAGTAGCCAAAAGGGCTTTTATCTTATAGCAACAGCTCACCTTCTGGATCAAATTACTTAGGAGGGGCAAAAAAGCTATTTATATGTAGCACTCAAGGGGCTGCAAAATCTCCCCCAAACTTTATGTCCCCTCTCTAATTTAAATAGTTCGGGTTCCAAAGGTAGAAAAATCAAGGGTTCTTGATTGCTGACAAACTATACAAAACTATTCATAGATCTTCTTAGTTGTAGTTACAAGCAGCTAGATTTTTAGCATGACTCACAGGCCCAAAGTTACATGAAATGTTAATGATAGCATGACAGTAATGGAGGAAGATGTGGTGGATGGAGGTAGGTGAATTAATAACTGCTTAGATAATGGATGGAGGAAACAGAATATTAAAAAAACATAATGGATGAATTTTCAAAACTTGGCCTTTATTTGGGCACACTACATTTCATTCCCAGTTTTTGAGTAATATCATAAAAATAAAGAAGAGGATTGGTCTAAAAAGGAAGAATGATCTTATTTTTTAAACCAGGACTCACAGGCCATGTTTTTCAAAACTGATTACTGATATTTCAAAATTCTGTTTTTGTGAAATCAATTTGAAACAACTTAAAGGAGCTTTTTTTTCAGAAAATGTTGGGCATCTATGCTCTGACTCTGAGCTGCTCTGCAGTCATTTGCACATGTGCAAAATGAAATCATAAGGTGGAGGAAAATGAAGCATCAGGCCTTATGTGAGCAAGACATGTGAGCAAGACAAAAACTGAACATACAAAGTTGCACACACAGAAATGGAGACTGGATCAAAAGCCATTTGAAAATGTGGCACTTGGAGTTTAAGTCTCCATCTATTTATATTGGAAGCACAGACCAGAACAGAGATCTCTTATTTTATGTTTGTACAGCTCCCAGCACCTTGGACTCCTGATTCTAACTGTGGCCCTTGGGTGTTGCTGTGGTATAAATAATAAATAATATCTTGTGCTACTGAGTAACATTTTGAAGATAAACCAATTCAAACTATTTGTAGTTTTCTTAATTGTTGAGGCTGGAGGCTTTCATTTGGTAGTTATAAATTAATGCAGAATTAACAAAGCAGCAATGGAAGCATTCTTTCACAGATATTTCAAAACCTAGTGGTACTGTAAAGTTTTATTCTTGGAATGTGTTACATTTGTTTCTTAATTAAAATTTAAAAATTTTAGGTACCACTAAAAATGCAAAACATTTTTCTTCCCTTAATGATTCTTTCTAACCTGTGAATAAATGAATATCCAAATACCTGAAGAAAAATGTGCTTTTACAAAGATATTTAAAGAAAGTGCTAGATGTGCCAACAGAGATACAGAACAATATCTGATCACTGACAATAATCAGTTGGTTCAGCCTAGAGAAATGAAGAAAACAAAACCTTAAATATTTAGAACTTATAAATCTTCCAAGTCTATAGGTCCGGTCCAGTTCCCATTGAAGCCAAAGGAAAAATTCCATTGACTTAAACTGGAGCAGGAGCAGACTTTTTGTTAATAACATCAATGATGTCAAGAAAAGATTTAATATTTTTACAGAGAAATATATCAGAGCTCGATCAGTGTTACAAACTACATAAATATGCACCCAAACTATTTGATAGCCAGCATAACTAATTCTATTTTACAATTTGAAGATTTTTCCTTTAAGCTCAAATTTCCAGCTTTGGAGGAATTTCTGAAAACTCCTGTAATGTTTCATACATATTGCATAACATGTTTTGAAAGATGTCCCAACAACAGAGATATTACTAAACTACAGTGACAAACATTAGAAATGAAGCCAAAAAGAATTTTAAAAACATCTACTCCCTCATTTTAATTTATTTTCCATTGTAAATAATCCCATACCTTACACAATTAATTCCTCCCGTAATCAAACTGCAAAGCACTTTGCTACTACTTAAAATTAATGACTAATGGTCCACAAAGCCAACAAGGAAGTAAATTTATGCCAGCCAAGTAACAGGCTGAACCACTCTCAGCCAGTTACATCCAGATAAATTAAGCATGTCATGTGATACGATGTCAAAGCTAACGTATAATTTTCCTACTTCCATTCGGGTGGTATGCATGTGACAAATACAACTTGAAGTTTCCAACAACAGATGTTGTTATAGCAACTGAATGGGGCACTCAAAGATACTGTGTGAAAGTCACAGATGACAAAAGTTATAAGGAAATTGTTTCACCGAACTTTAACTCTTGCATCTATTGGAGTTTAGTAAAATTATTTCTATTACAGTTTCTGAAACTGCCAGGGAACATTAAAACTCCTACTGTAAAGTAAATATAATAAATGAAAATTTTCAGTCAGTGGGAAGGTGTCAGAAAAGGAGGCTAGCACTTTAATACAGGTTTTCAAAAACAAGGTTTAGACTAGAATGAAATATAGACCTTATTCTTATCTCATATTATTGTAATTCCATTGTCCTCAGTGGAGTTCCTCCTGTTTTACAGTGATATAAGAGTGATTGGAATCTGACCCTCCATGTACAAAGATTTTAGGACTCGTGGGAGGGAGGCAAAGGTGGATGTCTCCTGAAATTTCCATGAAACAAAGATATTTTCATGTCTGGAGCTGTGTTCCTTCTAATTTTTCCCACACATGTGTGGAATGAAGTTTGTTATGTGCACCAATATGCAAGTGATGTGTGACATATCACCTTCATATTGGTTCACATAACAAAACTCATCTGGGGTGGGAGCAGGGCTGAGGGGTTTGGAGTGTGGGAGGGTGCAGGGGTATGCGGGCTCTGGGGTGGGGCTGGGGATGAGGGGCTTGGGGTGCACGAGGGTGCTTCGGGGCTACAGCAGGGAGAGAGGACTCCCCAAGCTCTATCTCCCCGCAGCAGCACCTGGGCTGGGGGGGAGGGGTGCCTCTCTCCATTCTGGGAGCTCCAGGGCTGGGGCTGCAGGATAGGTACCCCTTCCCTGGTCACAGCAGGTTGGGGGCTGGGCTGGGGCCAGGGAAGGAGTGCCCCTCCTCCAGCCATAGCAGGTTCCCTGAGCGCCTGCGCAGTGCTAAATAGGCTACTGTGCAGCCACACAGCTTACAGGGAACTTAGGTCTGGAGCCATATATGTGTTTAAATAAATACAGTGATTTTAGTTATGAATGTGAAGGAGCATGTGCTCGCGGGAGAGGGAGAAATGAAGAAAATAATAAAGGAATGTTGGAAGGCATAGAAGTTTAACATGCTGAACTCAGCAAAGAAATTCTGGGAGAACAGAAGGAGTTAAAAACAATAAGAACCTTAGAAAGTAATATGAAAAGAAGTTAACAAAATATTTTTGTTACAAAAAATGAAAATGGATGGTCAGAGCTTTAGATTCTTCAAGCTGCTGAGTATTCCTATGACACAATGAGTGGCCTCAACTTCATCTGTCAGAGATGTTGGCATCCTTTTATCTGTGAGAGACAGTGGAAATTGCAGCCTATGATGTAGATGGTTTGCAATGTCTCATGTGACTAAATAGTCCAATCTGAGATTTGCATGACCTTTGGCAGTTGTAAATGTATGTATCATAAAACCCTCTCAAGAGGTGCACAATTACTTTTGTCGTATCATATACTCCACTCTCACACTTTTAACTCCATTGTAGTTCATGGAGTTACACCAATTTTACAGTGGTGTGAGAGCAGAATCAGGGCCCCTGTGTTTAATGCCTGCAATAAGGCATGCTGGCTGCCTAAGACAAGCTCCTAGCCCAGGAAAGCTCTATTCCCAGTTCAACTCAGAACAAAGGCATTCTAGAGCTTGTAGTTTCCAAAGGGACCCTGAAAACTGTAGGCAATAGCCAGGAATTCTGGGGAAAAAAGAGATAGGAATATAATTAAACTCTGTGCCCAGATAAGTGATGAGAGACCAGGGAGGGAGTAAGGCCTCATGCAGACATCTCTGCTAAGAGTGGCAGAGGCTCTGTCTCTCTCTAGTACGATGACCTGGAAAGAGGGCCTAAAAAGGCAGCCAGGTGGCTGGGTAAAATACACTGAGAGGGAGGGATTTTATTTTGGCTCGAAAGCCTGAAAAGGCTAATTCCGAGAGGAGAATTAAAGGATTGTAGCAGAGTCAAAGGAACTAGCTCTAGGGGAAGAGAAGTTGGAGAGAGGTGGTGGTTTCACCACTGTAGTTTGTGCTTGTGAGCTTTCTGATTCTGAGGGCCACCAGGGGATGTTGGTGTGGTATTTTAGATGGGTGGAAGATTTCAGTGAGGGATGTGACCCAGAGAGAGAGAGAGAGAATGAGCAGATGAGATGTAGTTATACCTGGAGAAGGAGGAAAACTGATAGGCTTTTGATGGGGGGCTGTTGCCCAGAGATAAGGCAGGGTAAAAGTTTTAGAATTTTGTTACCCTGGAAGAGGAAACTCTTGGTGTAGCTGAAAAACTAAATTAGCCTACTAAGAGTGGGAAATTGAGGCATACCTATTTTTTTTATCATGGAAGGGTTGCAATGCCTTTCAGGGATTTCTTTTTCTTTCTTTAACCTTAGCCCTCTGACAGAGAAGGTACCAAGCTGGCACTCCATATTGTAGGTTGCACTGCAAATTAACCCTTCTCTTTAGATCCAATTTTATGAATTGACTGATGGGACCATAGTAGAAAGAGAGAGCCTGAGGCAAGGGGCCTGGTGTAAGACCTCAGGCCTGAACTAAAGTCAAGCCCTGCTGACATAAAGCAAAGTTAGCAAAGTCAGGCCAAGTCAGGCCCTACCCTGTTACAAAGCAGATTCCTGCTTGCAGGATCACTGTCCAATACATGAACTTGGCAAGAATAGGGCTGGTGTTGCAAAAACACACACACATTCCTAAGAAGTACTAAGCACAGGACACTCGTGCACACACATTCCAGAAAGATTTACCAAATCACACTCCCCAAAGATAAGGAGAACAGACTGACCCCTTCTAAAGACAAGGTCAGGATGACAGTGTGATGGATAGAGATGTTTTGATGAAACCAACATGTACAAGGTAATGGGTGGTACAAACCATGTCAGGGGGCAGTAATTAACTACGTCAGCAGGGCAATATGTAACTTCTATATAAACATAAAGTGGTGTCTGAGAGGGAGTGTCTTTGGCCAGCCTTAGGGGGCAGTGGTTGATCCACTGACTGAGCTGTGTCCCTTTTCATGAGCATACATGTGCTAGTGTAACTGTAGACACTGATCCGGGGAACTAGGACCATGCTACATCAGCAATAAACCTGGCCTGGTGCCTTCGCTGAAAACCAAGTCTGTCGATTCATTGGGCAGGCTGATCGAGGTCTGCTGTACCCACCATCTCCACAGAGCTGGAATGGCACACTGTGAAAATACACACACACAGCCAAACATCTGACCACAGGGACAGTTGTGATGACATAGGAAACTTCATCTCTGCCCTTGAGACTGTACTTTGTGACATCTATGATACTCACAGCAAAGAGGGCTTTGGCTCTGTAATTTCCTCTCAAACCCATGCATTCCACTATGCAACACAGACCACTGTGACTGCTAGCAAAGTCCGGCATTTCAACTGACCAGTTTGATTGCCCAGTGATAGCACTATGTTCCTCAGTTTATATCCACTTCTTGAATTGCTGTAACTTTTATTACGAAGCTAATTACATTTTCCTACATTAACGTCTCAGAGTGACTGCTTTTTCAGCCTGCTTAACCAGCTGAGCCTTAAGTTATGTACACTGCTTGCCATTTTCATCACATGCTGCTATTGCACAAGTCGTTCAGCCAGACTATGAAGCCAGATGTTAGCATGCTGCTGATTTAAATCACCCATGCCAAGTTAGAAATTAATAACATGAGATCATTGTGGACAAATATACTACTTACAAAAAAACAAAATATAATGCATTTCACTTGAGAGGTAAACCACATCCTACAAGGCTTTTTTCATATACTGCAACACTTCATCAAGGATCAGAGGTGAGATATTAGGTAATATAATGTTAAACACTATGAGAATTTAGTTATGCTAAAAGACATAATATACAGCATTTGATCAACTGATTGGTTGTTACAAATGAATTTCAGAATAATATCTGGGCTATTTATTTTACTCATTGCAGAAATTCCTTATCGAGAAAGCTACATTTATGTTTTATTATTAGTCTCATATTTAAAAAAATCTAAATTAAACTGGAATTAAGATTAAGGTTGAGTATATATCAGTTATTTCATGGTAAAAACATTTAAGAGATAATGTAATTATCCCTAAAACAGGTTTTACAACTCCAGGAAATTCAAAGTTGAAGATAACCTTAAAAGAAATTCAAATCTATTAAGATAAGGAACTGCACGTAAGGCACCCAGACATCTTTAACTCCATCCTGCACTGATGCTGTGAAACGACGGTACAATTATTATTAGTGCATAATCATGTTTGTAGACCCAGGGTAGATTAAAATAATTTGTAAATACTCTTTTAAAAAAAAAAATTCCTCCTTATTTTGTCACTACATGTATTTGTATCAGGCTGGTGTGCAGCTGCATAACAATAAAAATTGTTTGTCCCTGAGACCATATTTACTCTTAAGATTCAAAAAGACATCAGTTTGTCCTCATCCAACAGATCTTTCAAGACACCTGCTTTCAGGGGTGGATATTAAGGCTCTCTCGGAATTTAGATGTATCCACGCTGCTCCACACTTCTCAGGTGAGATATTTCCACCTCTCTACCAGTTTAGACAAGATATCTAAACTTAAACATTCCAATCCCATGTAGCCAAGCCTATCGTGAACAGATTGGTCCTCGTTCTCTTAGAGTGAGTCAGTACTGGCCTCCTCAAGCTTCTCTCTGCCCAGCCAGCATCAGAAAGTTTTAGAAAACTGACTTGTGGCTGTGGTAATTCTTGCCTCCCACTTTCATGGCGTGTGCCCTTCCCCATGCTGTAATAATCAGCTGTCGTCTTCATTTTGGCCTTTTCTCAGTCCTCCCTTCCTACAATATGTCATAGCATCACTGACATACACCAGGACAGCATAGCTATCCTTTCTAATTCCCACTCCCCCAGCCCCCAACACTTTCCCTTTGGTAATGTAACATGACACTGTGACAGGGCATGAGGGGACCTCATGACTCCATAGTAACTCTTCTGTTCTGGCTTGCCTAGTTCCTCCTCTGGATTCTCCCCTCATGCTTCTTGCCCTCAGGTTACAATATGATCTAACATTGTATACGCATCTTCTTAAGAACATAAGAACAGCCATGCTGGGTCAGACCAATAGTCTATCTAGCTCAGTATCCTGTCTTCCAACAGTGGCCAATGCCAGGTGCTTCAGAGGGAATGAACAGAAGATGAAATCATAAAGTGATTCATCCCCAGTCAACCATTCCCAACTTCTGGCAAGCTTCTTCTCCACTGAGTTTTAATTTTGGTCTCTTGGAAGCACAAGACCAGCCAGCAACAATCATTCATGAGAGGTACCTTCTACTGTTGCTTCTCTGTTCTGCTGTGACACTACTTGTTGCTGTGTCCCACTGATCCTTGTGCTCCAAATGCTGGCCTGAATTCTAATGGTGCACGTTATGTCCTCCCTGCCTGCTTTGCCCAGTAAAGGCAAACATTAAATCAGATATGAAAACTAAACTCAGAAATGTGGGCTGAATGCTCTCAGTATCCAGGCAATAACATGAACTGTTTACAATTATTATTATTATTGTGTGAACTCCCTCTTATCCAGAATGCATCATTCTCTGACTTTGCAAATACCTGTGGTTTTGTGGCAACCCAAGGCACTGCTGATGTCACAGAATGATGTATTCTTGAATATTTTAACAAAACTAGAAGTCTCAGAGAGAAATAAATTAGCAATGAAACTAGAATACTAACTGATTCAGAGCTGCACTCATGTATTCCTGTTAAATTCTGTTAAAAAGCTTAAAGGGATGCATTAAGTATGTCAGTATTGTTCCTATTATAACATTTCCTGGGTCAAGTCTTAACGGAAGGATATTTGCCTACATTTTTTACTCTACACTGATAAGTCTGTACTTTCCCCAACACTTGTAAGTCTGTAGTTTTCCCACTGAAATTATCATGGTTTTGGTAAAGGTGCTATTTAACATAATCAATTTTGTGTACATTTTAAATACTGGGTACCCTTGCTCGTTTGGAATGACCCAAAGGAGAAGTGTTGGGTTATTATAAATCATTCTAGGATGGGTAGGACTCAGGCTAGGATCTAGCCAGCACAAAGAACTGTATGATCCAGAGTTACGGGGAAGAGCAAATAAAGGCACTATAAGGATTTTGAAGCAGGCACTGTGTCCAGAACAGCATACGGACCTACTGTGTAGCCAGGTGCTTCAGAGGGAATGAACAGAAGATGAAATCATCAAGCGATTCATCCCCAGTCAACCATTCCTAACTTCTGGCAAGCTTCTTCTCCACTGAGTTTTAATTTTGGTCTCTTGGAAGCACAAGACCAGCCAGCAACAATCATTCATGAGAGGTACCTCCTACTGTTGCTTCTCTGTTCTGCTGTGACTCACTACTTGTTGCGGTGTCCCACTGATCCTCCTACTGTTGCTTCTCCTCACAGAGAGGTGTACATAATAAAGCTACTTGGATCTTAGACCCAGGGAACTCTGAGAGGTTAGCTTGTCCTCCTTATTTGTATGTCCCCTAGTCTACATCTACACTACAAACCACTGGTAGCAGCACGGAGTGTATATGTAGCTACACTCTGTAGTGAAAAGCAGGCTGGGCCCATCTTATTGTGGATAGCTACACATATCAGTGAAAGACCCTGACAGAAGGGTGGTAGCGAGGAATGGTTTCAACGGCTTCCTGCTGCCAGAGCCTTTCACTGCAGCAAGAAAAGGCTCTGGCTTAGCCCTTCCCTGCTTCCTCCCTCCTGCCAGAGCCTTTTTCCCACTGCCTTTTCCCCACTTTTGGTTCTCCTTGCTGTGAGGAAAGGCTCCAGCAATGGGGGCTGACAGAGCCTTTTCCCACAGCTGAAGTCTTTTACTGTAGCAGGGAAGGGCTCCAGCAGCAGAAAGCTGCTTTCCCCACTGCCTTCCTTGCTGCTAGAGGGGAAATGTGCCAGCAGCAGGAAGCTGCTGGGGTCTTTCCTCTCTGCCAGAGCCTTTTCCTGTGGTAGGGGTAAGCTCCTGCAGTAGGGAACTGATGGAGCCTTTCCCTGCTATCGACTCTCCCCCAGAGTGTGCATGTGAGTACATACCCACACCCTTCAGGCATGTCTTTACTCTATTTGTCTCATAAGCGATATCTTATTGGCTACACTGCTAATTATACCCATGCTGAGGGGCTATGTGGGTATGTCAGTGTAGACATACATATTGTGGTGTAGTTTGGATATTATCCACTTTCCTTTTTCAACTAATGTGTGAGAATCCTACCTAATAAGTTTGCTTCCTTTCTTTCCTGTCAACTGTAGTAAAGATTCCTCTTTTACTTTATAGCAGGACTCCACCAACGGACAGAGTCTGCAGAGCCCAGTGCTTGGCATGCCCGTAGTGCTTGTCACCAGCCTGTGGTGCACAGAGCACCCTAACAAATAAGCAATTGTGTACCACAGCAGTCAAAATGACATCCTGCAGTGGGCTCAGCAGAGGACCCTCTGCTCCCATTTTATTACTATGACTTTTATTATTTATACAGATGTCTTACAGACAAATGAAAACCACAGCCCCTGCTCTGAAGAATTTACAATCTCATGAACACTATCTTGAATTTATCTTTAGGTCATTTGATTGTAATGTACAGCAGAGAAAAGGTGCAGGTGAGAGAGCTTCTAGGTTTGCATTAAATACTATCATGTGCTCCCTTGTGTTTACAGTGAATATATGTATCATGCTAGTTACACTTTTATTCATAGTTTTTTTAAATATGTTGTTTTTATTAACTTGATGCAGGAGCATCAGTTTGCATTGTGAAGATGAGAGAACTGAAAGAAATAATATTTCAGAAGGAACTTGTAGATGGAGAGCATAGTTCCACAGTGTGCAGGATGACATGTAGAGGGCAGTGCAGGAAAAAAGTACACAGGAACTTATATTAAAAGGACGTAAAGGAAGCATAAAGGGAAATAGAACAGAACTGGAAGACAGCAGGGCATGAGGGATGACATGGTAGGAAAAAAAGAGCTCAGATATAAATAGGGTCAGAGATTCCTAGGCATATAAAGGAGTTCACTTGTGATGTAGGAAGAGAAGACTCAGTGAAAAAGGTAGTGTTTGGAGTGGGGGAGGGGGTGAAGAGAAACAATTAGAGAATGAGTAGATGATAAGGTTAGCAGTGGCATTTTTCAAAGACAAGAGGATGCAAGGTGAGAGTCAAGTAGGTCAAAGAATAAGAGGTTGAAGCAGTATAGGCAGGAGATTACGAGGGTAACTGTCATAAACAGATAATAGGAGTTAATAGAACAGAAGTACTTTATATCTCTTTTGACTGTAAAGGGTTAACAAGTTCAGTGAGCCTGGCTGTCACCTAATCAGAGAACCAATCAGGGGACAGGATACTTTCAAATCTTGAGGGAGGGAAGTTTCTGTGTGTGCTGTTAGTTTTTGGTTGTTGTTCACTCTGGGGGCTCAGAGGGACCAGACGTGCA